>NC_135632.1:7835000-8135000 GCF_053574225.1 Canis aureus | reverse complement strand
TCTACCTCTCTTTTTCTTAAAATATTTTATTGATTTATTTGTGTGGGAGAGCAAGAGAACAAGTGAGAGAGTGCAAGCCAGTGGTGGTGGGGTTTGGCAGAGGGAGAGGGAGGGGCAGGCTCCCCAGTGAGCAGGGTGTCCGATTGGACTCAGGGCTGGGTCCCAGAACCCTGGGATCATGACCTGAGCTAAAGGCAGACACTTAACCACTTAACTGACTGAGCCACCCAGGAGTCCCATGCCTCTCTTTTAAAAGGATTTTACTCGAATAGAAAAGAGTCTGGTGTGGGTGGCTTGAACAATGACTGTCTGGCCACCAGAACAGGATAATATCTCTGGTCTTAGTAAAGTTTATGGCACGAGTCTTGTTCTGAAATGTGGCCTTCAGTTTTATAAACTCAGAAATGTAAATGCTAGCACACATAGACACAATGGGTGTCTAAGGCCTGATGAACACCAATGAATTAACTTGCAATGGGAAATATAACTATAAGCAGACCCCAGATCCATGTTTGCTGGTTAGCACATTTTCTGTCTATTGGAAACTTTTTATGCAAAGCCACATTATAATTAGAAGGATACTTGGTGAGAGTAAGCTCTAGAAGAGTGAGTTTCCAATTAGGGAGAGTTAGCATCCCCTGGGGGATAGGCAGAGGGAGGAGGGCTTTTAGTGGAATTTGTGTGTGTATGTGGTGTTATTTTATTTTTTAGCATATGTCATTCGGAATGGCATAAACAATATTATAATTCAATAATATATTTGGGGCGTAGTTTAAATCCTGTGGACTTCATAATGAAAATTATAAAAAGCGAAGCTCAACAGAATCTTTTTTGGCTGGTAACACTCAGCTTAGAGGGTGGGAGTCCACAAGTCAGACACTCTGGAGGGCCTAAGATTTTTTTTTTTAATGAGGCCAAAAAAAAAAAAAAAAAAAACACTGTTCACTGAGGCACTAAGCAAACACCATATATGAGGCAACTTCTATTTGCAGAGTTCAAATAAAATTTTCTGTTCTTACATTCTTTCTCACTAAATGGTTTTGTATCGAATACAATCATATTTAGTTTCTTAGTGGTCACTATAGGAATTGATGTGGAAACCTATCTATGGTATTTATTTATGTTTTTGAGGGAGGTTTTTTGGTTTCTGAAATACAAATGATCTATGTTACTTAAAACATACTATGTGCTTTACAGTAAAGTATACAGTATAATACTATAAAATACTACCACAGTTTTGTACCCAAATTCTACACAATGGTAGGGCCAACCGCTGTGGAGTTATAGGAGACAGTTATTTGGTGGTCTCAGCATTGATTTTTGTCTCCTCTTTTCCAAAAGACCTGAGACTCATTTGGGAATTGGTATGATCCCTGGTAAGAGAACTCCACTCTTGTTCTAACACATTCCAACCCATTGAACATAGCAATTGGTTTGTAACCCAAACCAGTCAAATCAGAGTGAATCTAAAAACTTTTTCTAATAATGACACTGGGACAAAGATGGGCTCACCTAACAGGTGCCTCTGGCAGTCATATTTGGCCCTGAGGAGGGCCTAAATTAGGAGAAAGCCAACACCAAGACAGGTAAGAGAAACAGAAAGATATGAGGTTCCTGGGGCCATCAACTGGGCCGTTGGATCAAGTTTGTCTGAAACCAACACTTCCTCTGGACTTCACAGTTATTTGTCCCAACAAATTCTTTTTATTGTTTCAGCTGTTTTTAATTGCAGTTGAAGCACCAATGGGTGGATCAGGGTACTGCTGAATATAGATTGACTGAATTTCTTGTTCTTCAACAGGCTCAAATATCAGTCAGTGAAGCATGTCACAGAGAAAAAGGTCCAGTATCTGTCATGTTCTTAACTTCTGCTATAGATCAGAATCATGTGGAGAGCTTTTACAAATCTCAGGCCAGTTGGGATGCCAGGGTGGCTCAGCGGTTGAGTATCTGCCTTGACTCGGGGTGTGATCCCGGAGTCCTGGGATCAAGCCCCGCATCAGGCTTCCTGCATGGAGCCTGCTTCTCCCTTTGCCTGTGTCTTTGCCTCTCTCTCTGTGTGTGTCTCTCATGAATAAATAAGTAAAATCTTTAAAAAAAAAAAAAAAAAAAACCAGGGAGCCCTGGGTGGCGCAGCGGTTTGGCGCCTGCCTTTGGCCCAGGGCACGATCCTGGAGACCTGGGATCGAGTCCCACATCAGGCTCCCTGCATGGAGCCTGCTTCTCCCTCTGCCTATGTCTCTGCCTCTCTCTCTCTCTCTCTCTCTGTATGACTATCATAAATAAATAAAATTTAAAAAAAAATTTAAAAAAACAGGCAAAACAAATCTATAAACAAACAAACAAACAAACAAACAAACAAACAAAACAAATCTCAGGCCAGTTAAATGACAAACTACAAGGATGAGACAATCTACAAGGATGGGAAACAGAATTTTTAAAAATTTCCCCAAGTGATTCCAAAGGGCAGCCTAGGCTAAAAATCACTGGTCTAAGTAAATATCTGGTTTTGTCCATTCAATAGAATCTGCAGACTAAATGTTCTAAATATGTTTTCCCACTAAAAGAAAAAAAGAAATGATGATATATAACTTGTATTGTGAGGTTTAATGCAAACCATACTTGTGTGACAGGAAAGCAAAATTCGTTTGGATCCTTGTTTTACCTTTAAAATATACGCAGATTTTGTTCTGTACTCCATTTTATATTGCTTTCTCTCTCTCTGCAACATTTAATAGGAGCTTAAAAAGTACCAGTCATAGTGACAGACACCAGTGATACGGAGCAAAACAAGAAAAACACAGTTCCTACAATCCAGGAAAAAAAAAAAAAGGTAATTAACCTAATAATTACACCAATATTTGTTAAATCTACGATAAGGACAGCACAGGGTACTATGTAAACAAAATAGTTCTCCTAACTTCTTGGAGGAAATGATGTTTAAACTGAAGCCAGAGGAATGCATATGAGCTACTTTGGTAGATGATGGAAGAGGGAGGATTCAGACAATAGAAGTGAAGGAAATGAAAGAATACCACATGGGAAGAGGTGTATGTGAGAGAAATGAGACTGGAAATAAAGCTAGGAGCCAAGGCTTTATCCCAAAAACAATGCAAATCAACGGAGGGGTTTTAAGCAGTCAAAGGATGTGATTTCTATTTTGGAAGATGATTCTGGCTGCTGTGTAGGAAATGCATGGGGGTGAGGAGAATGGGGAGCTTAATAAGATGGAGTCAAAGAACTAGTTAACTGGAGGGAGATAAGGTAGCCCAAGCATGAGCAGGGAGGCCATGGAAATAGAGAGAAGTAGACTAATCTGAGTGATATTTAAGATGGTAGAGTTGATAGGACTCGGTAATGGATCATTTGTGGTGAGTGAAAGGGAGAGAAAGAAGCCAAGAGTGACACACATGTCTCTGATTTGAGCAACTGGGTGGATAGCAAAGTTATTTCTTGAATAAAGAACACTGGAAGAAGAGCAAGTTTGTAAAAGATAAGTTGAATTTTGTTCATTTTTTTTTAAAGATTTTACTTATTTATTCATGAGAGACACACAGAGAAAGGCAGAGACATAGGCAGAGTGAGAAGCAGGCTTCAGGCAGGGGAACTCAATGTGGGACTTGATCCCAGGACCCTGGGATCATGACCTGAGCCAAAGGCAGACGCTCAACCACTGAGCCACCCAGGTGCCCGAATTTTGTTCATCTTGAGTTTGAAGTAACTGTTAGATATCTAAGCACATATAGATGATAAGTAGTTACATGTCTCAAATTCAGGAGAGCAATAGGACTAGTGATCTAAAGTAGATAGTCATCAGCAGATTGATGTTAATTAAAGCCAAAGAAATGAACCAAACTACCTGGCATAAGTTTGTAGAGAGAAAAGGCTAAGGACAAAACTCTGGGGAGATGTCCAACTAAGAGGGCTGTCTTGCAAATATGAGAAAACTTTGCTAGAGATGTAAAGGGTAAAAGAGAAGATATTTAACATCCCTCCCCCCCCAAAAGTATACTTTTTTAGAAAGAGAGAGTGATCAATCATGTCAAATGTTGCTGTACATCTAGTAAGATGAAGACTGAAAAATGTACATTGGATTTAGCAACATGGAAAGTCCTGGAAATGTTACCAGGAGTGACTTGGGGAGGGAAGGTGAACTTTTTTCAGAAATGGAGAAGAGACAGCATGTAGTAACTAGAGAGGGATGTGGGTCAAGGGATATTAAGATGAGGTAGATTGGAAATGCCTCTTTTTTTTTTTTTCATGAGAAGAAATCAGGAAGATGGATAAGCAGAAAAGACAAAAGTGACAAGATACTGGAAAGAATAGGATCCAGAAACCTGAGGGATGCCTCTTTTACTGGAATAGGAGAGAAAAAGGAGTATCAGCGCACAGAACAGAGAGGACTTTAAATTTGTTGGTCAGAAGTGAAGAAAATTCCTATTTGATCACTTCTATTTGTTCTGTGAAGAAATAGGCAGGCAGTGATGAAAACAAGAAGGGGTGGTGCATGGGTCAGAGGCTTAAGGGGAGCAGAGAAAGCTTGAGATTGTTGAAAATGAGAAAGCTGACTAGGGAAATCATGGGCTAGTTAGGCAGTGTTAAAGGCTTAAGACTAATGATCATAAATATAGAAGCTTGATAGTCTGGGAGGCTTCTGCATATTTTCTCCCATAGGTCTTTGTTGCCCATAAACTAGCAAGAAAAAAGATGGGAGAGTTGAATTCATATATGGTAGAGATGAGAGGTGCAGTGCAAAATACAACAGAAAGGTTTTAGAATATTGGCAGTGTTGAGTTGCTTGCAGTGATGGGTTGGGAATCCAAACTGGATAAGGAGGAAAATATAGATAGGCAGAGGCTTTTGAATAGAGAGAGATAGAGTAGGGCAAGGGTATTGAAGGTTCATCTAAAGCTGAAGAATTGGGGTGTTGGAAGTTATATTGACCAATGAGTGGAATCAATTTCAAGAGGAAAGAAGGTCTGAAACTGTGATTTCAGAGACAGAACAGTTCAGGTGGGGACAGGGTCCAGAGTGTAGGGGACAAGGTCCAGAGTGCAGCAGTGGAACCAAGTGGCTGAAAGAAACAGGGGAGGCCTTGGGAAATGAGATCAAGGAAATGAGAAGCTGAGGTGTTGGATGGATCATCCACATACTCAGTTGGATGGAAGGACTTGGAGAAGAAAACGTGGCGCTAAAGGCCCTGTATCTTGCTGCTGCTCACTCCTCTGATCACTTCTATTCTCATTTAACTCCAGCCACATCAACCTCCTTGCGCTTCCTTAAATATACCAAGCCCATTCTCACCTCAGAGCATTTGCCTACTTTTCCTGCAGCCTTGAATGCTCTTCTTCCAAATATTCTACTGTGCACTCCCTTGCTGCATTCAGATTTCTGCTCCAACATCAACTCTTCAGAGCTTTTACTGACCTGTCTACCTAAAATAGCAGCTCTCAACTCTGATCCTTAATGTGTTTTATTTTTCTTCAGAGCAGTTAGCACAACCTGAAATTATAGTTCACATTTATCTTCTCTATTATCCATCACCCCACTAGGATGTAAGCTCAATGAGAGCAGTCATATTCTCTTGTCCCCACTGTATTCCAAGCACCTAAAACAGACCCAGGAACCTATCTGCTCAAATCCTGCCCTTCTCTCAACAACTCAGAAACATTTTTCTGACACTCCAAGCTGAAGTGGTTTTTCCCCACTCTGAAGTTCCACAGGGCATATTGTATATACTGTTCACTCATCACTCTTACTCATTGATTTGTTCATTAATTGCTTTAACTATTGTGTGCCAGGAATTCATCTAGGCCTTGTTTCATTTGATAATTACTGTTTTATATTTTCATCTTATTTCTATAAGCAAACTGTAATAGACTAAAGGGATTACAGTGAAACCACCGGATTTTGTAAGTTCTAAGGGAACAGTTTAGAGACACAATAGAGAGGATACAGAAAGCAAATAGGGGCACCTGGGTGGCTCAGTGGTTAATTGTTTTTGGCTCAGGTTGTGATCTCAGGGTCCTGGGATCCAGTCCTGCATCTGGCTCCTCATAGGGAGCCTGCTTCTGCCTCTGCCTATGTCTTGCCTCTCTCTCTGTGTTTGTTATAAATAAATAAAATCCTTTAAAAAAGCACATAAAAGGAATAGCAGAGCATTAACAGGAAAATGCTAATTTGTTTTGAATCTTGTCTCAGTAATTAGACTGATCCTAACATGAGACTGCCACAGTCAACCTACATCCTAAAATCATGTCTAAATTTTAGATGCAGTAACAATTTGCAAAGATACTTTACAAAAATCCCACTTTATGAAATAAAGTATGCAATTCTACAAAATTAATCTAATTGTATTGTTATCCTCTGTAGCAGTTGCGGTTCTTTTAGATGCTAACTTTAACAGAGAATAAATTTATTGAACATATTAGGTACAGAATAAAAGGGCAGCTCTGAGACCAAGTCCTTAAAGGACAAGAACACCTTTGTGATGCCATGTAGCAGGTCTCAAGCATCTTGCAAGGCTGCCACTAAAATGAATTTGTGGGGCACCTGGGTGGCTCTGTTGATTAAGTGTTCCAACTCTCGATTTCAACACAGGTCATGATTTCAGGGTCCTGAAATTGAGCCCTGCATCGGACTCCACATTCAGTGGGGAGTCTGATTGAGATTGTCTCTCTCCCTCTCCCTCTACTACTCTCACTCCCTAAAATACATAAATCTTAAAAAAAAAAAAAATGAAAAGGTGTCAACCAGTCTCTCTGACTGGCTTCAAAGTTTTGGGAGAGAGACTTAAATTATAGGCTCAGCATGAAGAGAAGAAGGCATGGACTCTTCTCTGGCAGTCCCCCCAAACAATATCCAATTGGGAAGAGATTATTTTCCAAATGTTACTTGGGATACAATTACCAAAAGAGCAAAAACAATCAAGAAAAAAAAAGTACCAACCTGATGCCCCTCGTGAGAACTACTCCCTCCTTCTCTTAGGTTTGCAGAGCTCCTTAGCTATGCCTAATCACACTCTGAATCAATGTTTATGTATCTTTTCATTTCATCTACTAGCTTATGAGCCCCAGAAGGCAAGTGGCTGCAGCAGCTGCATTATCCAGAGAATGGTGTCCTAGAGATCCCCCCAAATTAGTTTAGAAATATTCTGAAGAGGGGGTACCTGGGTGGTTCAGTGGTTGAGTGTCTGCTTTTGGCTTGGGTCGTGATCCCGAGGTCCTTGGATTGAGTCCTATATTGGACTTCTCGCGGAGTCTGCTTCTCCCTCTGTCTCTGCCTCTCTCTGTGTCTCTCATGAATAAATAAAATCTTAAAAATAAAAGAAGAAATATTTTGAGTAAATTTAAGCAAAAGTAAATGCCTTTTCTCTATTCTATTATAGATAACTTTTATAAATTTTTAATAGTTTCATCTAATATGAAAATATGTAAAATGAATATGGGAAGACATAAATCCTCCTTAGTTCCTTTCTATCTTCTCTAAATATATAAAATGCTCACAGAGTATTCCTCATTTTAGTTGGAAATCTTTTAAATTTAAAAAGATATAACATTAATCTAATTTTCTCTGGAGCTGATTTCAGCTAAAAGTCTCTTCAACAATTTAACTGTTGGTATAACATCTGGTATAACTTTTGAATAGCTAAAAATAAAACATTCTGTTCTTTGGAGAATAACTACTAATAAATGCTTAGGAAGAAATTGTTCTCTGACTTTTCTAACTTGTATTTGCGGAGGTAATTCTAGAAAACCATCGTGGTAGCTAATACATGACTAAATCTGTCAGAGTCTCTCTTATAAACACTATAAAAATGCAATAGATTAATTCCGTAGTAAGACAAGTATATGACTCAGTCAAATACCATAAAAGTCAAATACTGAGTATCCATGCAATGGAATATTATTCAGCCCTAAAAAGAAGTATGAAGTAATGCAGTAATGCTATATGTTACAACATGAAGCTTGAAAACATGCTGAGAAGCCAGATACAAAAAGCTATATAATTTTACTTACACAAAATGTCCAGAAAAGGCAAATCCACAGAAAGTAGATTAGTGGTTGCCAAGGGAGGGGGGTGGCCTGAGGGAATGGTAATGGAAAGTGACTATAGATGGATATGGATTTCCTTTTGGAGTGATGAAAAGGTTCTGTAATCAGATAGTGAGGATAGTTGCACAACTCTGTGAACATACTAAAAACCGCCAAATTGTATACTTTGAAAGGTTGAATTTTATGCGAATTATTTCTCAAAAAAAATTTTTTTAAGAGGGAGGAGGCTTAATGAGATTTGGCATGAAAAGAAATTGTTATAAGGACCTAAGAAAGGCATGGAATTTTGTATTTATATCCAGGCAAAGACAAAGAGTAGAAGAAAAAAGCATAGAAAAGAATACCCAATAATTACATCCTTACGAGTCTAAACATTAAAAATAAAGGTTTTAATTACATTGCTAATATCATGAGACAAATTATTTTCCCCTTTTGGGAAAGTATATGATGACTTGCTCTTTTTTTTTTAAGTAGTAAAAAATTACCAGCAGCCTTTCTTAGTTCTTTTCAGCTACGAATTGTGCAATAGTCTCGGCTGCAAATCAAGCAACTTTATGATGTTGTAGCACTTAAAAACTCACTTGATCTTGTAAGAACTTTTTATTTATTTGCAATAAAAGCATACAGTTGGCAGATCATGCCAGGAAATCATATCCTACCCATCTATACTTGCCCCAGTGAAACTCAAAGACTTCCTTGGATTTTCTTTTCCTCATTCTTTGAATTTTAATCTGTGTGTTTTTAGTCTTTGAGTTAACTGAGAAGCCTTTTCGTTCTGTGAACTAAGCACATTCCTTCAAAACCACAGGCATCCACTTCTCATTGGATTTATGACAATCACAACATTGGCATGCAGGTAAAAAAAAAAAAAAGAATTCAATTTGCTTTTCCCATCACACCTCCGGTTACCTCAGGGAACCCTATTTTAATAGGGAAAGAAGTAAGGACAATTTCTGCCATCCTAACCACGTCCAAGTGTTCCACAATATTCCTCAGTGGTTTATCCTTTCCTCTGCACATTTCTACAGCTCTAGCTATTGGATCATTAGAGTTTTGCCTTTCAGAAAAGGTGTTTAGGAAAAGGGATCCTAACAGACAGCAGTCCAGAGCAACTTTTCCTTCTTCAGAATAGCCTCTTTAGGAAATTCCTTTCTAAATCTAATAAGTTTATGGATTAAACTACTTTCAAGGATGGAATGGCCTGAGAGCATTCTAAACTGAGATTAGGACTTTATCCTTTGTTCGGCACATAACATGAGCCACTCAAAGCACTTAATAAATATTTAACAGAATTGAGTCAGTAATGTTGTAAAAGAGTTAGAAAAGACTTTAGAATTTGCTTTGTTTTTTCTTCTATCAACACAAGGACAAACATAAATGGGTGGATTATAGTCAGTGTAAGAGAATAAAGAGTAAGAGAGATTAAGAATAAAGAGGTAAAACACCTCATATGGTTTGTGAGAAAGGGCAAACATCCTTTTTGTATTGCTCTTTTTAGTTGGTTGTTGGGCAGACTGCTCCACAAGAGAAAATGTGATAACTCTAAGAGAGGAAAATGAAAATTGTAGTCTTTCCAATTAAGAAAGTGTCAATTCAGTCTTAAGAATAAAAGAGCATGGCCTCCCATGCTAACAGCTATATAATTAGTAATATTTCCCTTGATAACAAACACAGTTTATACTATAGTTATCAAAAAATTCATCCTACAAAAAGTTGCTTGAGTTTACAACAACTGAAGCGGTAGCCAAATTTCAGAGTATATTGATGCAGCTATTTGTATTCCTGATGCTCCTTTGTACTCTAAGCCCATTAAGAACATAATATTACTTTTCCTAAATTTTCCCATATGAGAAGTAGAATCTTATGGATTTGTGGCTCTCAGGTCACTTAAGTTACTGGGCAGAGAGGCGGAGCTATATAAACATGGGGAAAAGAGCTATTACTATTGAGTGATCAAACCATTAAATATGTTTTATTGCTGTAAAGTGTATCATTGTTTGACTTCATAGTATACTGTTTTTGTGAAGTTGAGAAATAATGTGCTTATTCTGCTTTCATAATTAAAACATCACTTTCAAAATTTGTAAAGTTGATTGAAATAACCACAGTAATGGTGGAGTTGGGCTTGCTTGTTTTAAGGGAAGTGTTTATTTATTTTTTTTTAATAAGTATTTTTTTTTAATTTATTTATTCAGAGAGAGAGAGACTGAGAGGCAGAGACACAGGCAGAGGGAGAAGCGGGCTCCATGCAGGGAGCCTGACGCGGGACTCGATCCTGGGTCTCCAGGATCAGACCCCAGGCTGCAGGCGGCGCTAAACCACTGTGCCACCAGGGGTGCCCAAGGGAAGTGTTTAAGTTTGAATGCAATAGTCATGGTGGTTTTTAAAGTAAATAAATTGAAATTAGAAGCAATGTAGTACCATACCCTCTTTGCCAAAATATTTTCTACCAAGTGAAAAAAAGGAAAAGAGAGTAACCTGTGATTATGTAAACTGTGGAAGGATAAGGAGAGACTAAATCAAATGTATGTTCTTGTTTGTTTTTTAAAGATTTTACTTATTCATGAGAGATAGAGAGAGGCAGAGACACAGGAAGAGGGAGAAACAGGCTCCCTATGGGGAGCCCCATGTGGGACTCGATCCCAGGACCCCGGGATCATGCTGTGAGCCAGAAGCATATGAGCAACCACTGAGACACCCAAGTGTCCCAAAGGTATATTTTTGAAAATAAATAGACAAATACTCCAGAAATATTGCACTGTATGTTAGCTAACAAAATTTAAATAAAAGGAAAAAAAATACAGAGATGAATGAGTATATTATAGTAGGAAGACTTTAATACAGCAGCTGATAGAACTTCCTGACTATAAGGACTGTGAAAAACTAAAAGTATTATGTGTTTTCCCTTGGAGATTAAAAACACAGATAATTCTCCTTAGGTGTAATATTATGTAGAAAACAGAATTGGTTCAGATAATGTTTTGAGAGTCTCAATTTTTTTTTTCCACTAATATGAAGGTAAAGAGAAAAAAAGGACTCTGGGCCAAGTCCATCTGTACAACCCTCAGCCTGTCTGAGTTCTTTAAGGACGGAGTAGTTTTGAATAGCTGAGGTTTCTGGACAGCTATGTGTACATCATCCCAAGAATTACAATTTTGAATGAAAATATCACTAAAATTGTATTTAAATCCCATGACCTTTATTCTTCCTTTCTGACTTTTAAAAAATATCATGTGAGTCATTCAAACTTACAGAAATTATTTTAGGAAAAGAAACAGCCATAATCTTACTATCCCAAAACCACCAGGACGTACAGAAAACATGATTCAAGGTTGTAAAATAATGAGATCCTCAATCTACCTGAATATTGTCTCAAGTCTGTAACACTACATGTTACTATGCTAAATTCACACCCTTTTTTTTCTGGCTCCAAAGACTGACCTCTTAACCTTCTCCAAGGCTTGCATCCTAAAGGCCTCACATTGTAATAAATTTTAAGAGCTCGCACACATGCATCCTTGACACTCTAAGATTTTTCAAACTTTCCTTAGCATCAGATTCTTATTTTTCAGTTTCCAAAGGTATATTTTAGTTTTATGGTATGCCCCCCACTTTTCCAATTTGCTGCTTTAGATTTGCTGTTACTAATCTGGCTTTGAGACATGGGGATAGGACATTTAAGTCTAAACACGCACTAGCCAATCCTGAAAAATCAACTTACTTATATTCCATAGTGACTTAATAAAAATTTAGATAGTTATAGGTGGAAAGGTACATTACCTGGAGTCAAGAAACCTGCTCATACAGCAGAGTAGAACGGTGACTACATCTGCAGAAAATATTGTTCATCTACAAGCTACAAAAAAATCAAATGTGCCACAAAACAAAGAAGGTAGAGGATATGGATGTTTAAATAAGAAAAGAAGTACAGGGCCCATTGAATGCCCTGTACTAAAACTGAGCCTTGGGTTTGAAAAGAAGTTAGGAGACTGCTCCCAACTCATTCTGGCCCAAAAAGGTGAGGAAGGAAGATCAGAAAGTGTAATGCAGTAGAGAGAGGAGGCCAGGGGAGTTTGACACAATTAAAGACTAACACTTGCTTTCTTGTTGTGATGAGAGTAAGACCACTGGATATAGAAGGTCACCTTGAAGAGACACAGTGCTATTACTTCAATCTTGCCTGGGGTCAGCCCTGCTTATCTCCCACCAAATGTGGATAAATAAGCAGCCTCATAGAGCTATTTTTTATCATATGAGCTTGGCAGGTATGTTGCTTTTAAACCTGTTGATGTGCTACTATTATTTCACGTAATATATATTTTAGTATATGTGCTGCCGAAGCGAGTACTATTTCACATAATATAAAGTTTCTTTTTTGTGAGGTTAACATGTCAGCTTCATTAATCAAGTTATCATGAAAATTAAAATTTATTTGATTAGAATTTAATTAATATGTCATACTAGTTTCTTTGCAACTACAGAACATATACCTATGGGAAAGGGTGGCCCAATTGCTTGCGGTGGCAATTAAACTTGTGCTTTTCTTCCACTGGCCTCTGTTCCCTGCTAGGCTCTTGGTTAAGAGAGAAAAAAAAAAAGCTGTCACTCTGACCCAAAAATCTCTCTTAGGACAGAAGATATTGACAGAACCTAGAGTACACCTTAAGTGTGATTGTTCTAAAGGCATACTTGAGTTGTTCCATGAGAATGAAGCTCTCAGAAGACCCTGAATACATATTTAAGACTGAACCTCCATTTCCACCCTTCCGTGATTTTTCTCCTTAAGTCTGCCACTCAAGTCTCCTTGTCCTCCTAAGTCTCCCTGTGTCCTTGTACTCATCAGGCTGACATGATACATCAGCATCTGAGTTTTTCAAGCCAATAGCTTATAGTTACCAAAAAAAAAATCAAGTTTGTAAAGAAGGGGTACTTAAATGTAGTAAACTTGGCCTCCCTTTGCCCTCTAAACTTTATTCAAATAAAATTATAAAAAAGTGACTGGGGACATCTGGGTGGCTCAGCAGTTGAGTATCTGTCTTTGGCTCAGGTCGTGACCCCAGGGTCCTGGGATCAAGCCCTGCATCAGGCTCCTGCATGGAGCCTGCTTCTCCCTCTGCCTATGTCTCCGCCTCTCTCTCTGTCTCTCATGAATAAATAAATAAAATCTTAAAAAAAAAAAAAGTGACCGTAGTGGCGCCTGGGTGGCTCAGTTGATTGTCTGCCTTCGGCTCGGATCATGATCTCAGGGTCCTGGGATCGAGCCCCACATGAGGCTACTAGCTTGACGGGGAGTCTGCTTCTCCCTTTCCCTCTGTCCTTACCCTGCTTGTACTCTCTCATACTCTTTCTCTCAAATAAAATCTTTTTTAAAAAAGTGTAATTTATATTCAGATAATTAAGAAGTGATTATATTACTCCTGCATTCATTGTATATAAATGTACATACAGCGTCTCTTAGATGCTTTGGGTACTAGGGGAAAAATGTAGTCCCTGAAAAAATGTAACATATGATCACACAAATCTGAGTACCATTTAAGCAATTAGCCATGACAACTCAAGCTTAAGCAACATGGTAAGTACTTATTACTTTTGCTAGCAAGGAAAAATGCATGAACTGTCTAAACAATAGAGCATTTTAAAAAATTCATATTTATTTCCACCTATTCTGCGGCTAATAACATTGTGGGTGCTTTTAAAGGTCAAAAACAATGAACTGTCTAAAAATATTCTGAATAGCAATGGTATTACATTGTGAATTTTATTTTCAAATTTTGGTCAATAAAGAAGAAAATAATAAAGTTAACAAATCAAAAGAAGTACCAAAAAAAGACATTCACATACACGAAAGGTATGAACAGTGTAGACTCATTTCCAGGTGATTGAATTCTACTTACACATTTAAAATACAAAATACATCTTAATTTGTTAAGGAAACTGACCACATTTAGCACCAGGAAAGGAACTTTACTTTAGCTTTTGATCGTGCCTTCAATATCTTGTCTTAAGAAAAGAAATTTTATGGAAACTATATGTATGTATCACTGTCAATTAATAAAAGATTAATTTTGAAAAATAACCACTGCATATCATTGATTCACGAGTGATTCAAAGGGAATAAATCCTTAAAGCTGGAACTACTTGATATTCCGCACAACCCGCCTACAGTGGTTTGTTTTCATTTCCTCCAACGCTTGTTCCAATTGTTGAACCAAATGAAGCAGAGTGGCTGGGTCTGTCTGCAGAACTTTGGTGTTGTGATCTCCATTCTGATTAAGGTGTAGCTTTATAGTCACTGATGGTTTAATCTGTTGCCTGAGGCTTCTGCTTGCAAGCTTCATTTTAAATGGAATAAGAGCATAATTACTATTTAATAATCACACTGAATATTTATAATTACTTTATACCATATACAAAAATCAAATTTTACATGAATCACAGACTTCAAAATGAAAAATAAACTCTAAGAAACTTTGGAAAAGAGAAGAGAATATGTACACAACCTTTCCATACAAAATTTCTTAAACATGATAATAAAAGGCACAAACCATAAAGAAAAAAACTGATAAATGGAAATACATTAAAATTAATACATTTTCTTCCAAAGGATACCTAAAGATGGTAGAAAACAAGCCACAAACTGAGAGAAGATATTTTGTAACCTATATAACCAAAAAAAAGATTAGTATTCAGAATGTATGACAACCTGTTCTGATTAAAAACAACAATAACACAAGCAGAAAAAAACCCCACAAGACCAAGAGAAAAATGTGCAGAAGACCTAAGTAAGCACTTCACAAAAGAAGTAACACAAATAAATAAACATAGGAAATTGTTTTGAACAATTGAACATGTGTTCAATTTTATTAGAAATCAGGAAAATGGCCAATAAAACCATAAGGTACTATTTTATACATATCAGACTGGCAAGAATTAAAAACCTATCCATTTGGAGGCACTGTGAGCAACTGTCATGGGAACTCTCACTGCTTTGGAAAACAATATACATTACCATCAATTCCACTCCTAGGTATATACCTTGAATTCTTACATGTATACATTTACACAGTAATTGTTTTGGGTTCCAAGAGTCAAAAATTAGGTCTTCAGTGTTCTTTAGTAATAGAATGGATACATTGAGAATATTCATACAGTAAAATGCTTACTAAATAGCAACAAAAAGAAACAAACTACAGGGATGACCAGGTGGCTCAGCCTTGAGTGTCTGCCTTTGGCTCAGGTTGTGACCCTGGGGTTCCAGCATCAAGTCCCACATCCGGCTCCCGGCATGGAGCCTGCCTCTCCCTCTGCCTCTCTCTCTGTCTGTCTCTCATGAATAAATAAATAAATTGTTTAAAAAAAAAAAAAAACAAACTACAGCAATATAAATTGCTATGGATAAACCTTAAAGTATGTTCAATCAAAAGCAAGTTGCAGAAGAAAACAAAAACTAAAGTTTAATGAAAAAATATGCACAAAAAAACTATAAAGAAAGTATTAAGAGAAAATTCAGGATAATGGTTACCTTCAGTAGCGTGGGAGGGGTTATAATTGGGGGAGGTCACACATGGTTTTGCTATATTTCTTAAGCGTGGCAATAAGTACTTGTTTTATTATTATTCTTTGAACTGAGTATCTATAATCTTTTGTGGGTATGATATATTCTGAAATTAAAAAATACTATTGATATATTTTTAAAATTTTTATTCAAATTCAATTAATGAATATATAATAATATAATATATTATTGGTTTCAGAGGTACAGGGCAGTGATTCATCAGTCTTATATAATACTCAGTGCTCATAATATCATGTGCCCTCCTTAATGCCCATCACCCAGTTACCCTGTCCCTCCACCTTTCTCCCCTCCAGCAACCCTCAGTTTGTTTCCTATGATTAAGAGTATCTTATTATTGACGCATTTTTAAAAGAAAAAAACCACAAACTCTAGAAACAATGGCTAACTTGGAAGCAACAGAATTTAGTCCTAGCACCAGACTGTTCTCCAAAGACCATTCTTCCTTAAAAGGAACCAGGACCTTCTTAAAGTAACAGCTGATTAGAGATCTGAGACATCATGAGCCTGAAACATCTTGTTATACAAGAAAGCAAGATTGCTACCTGAAACTATCAGAGTCCTATCAAAAGGACACAAAGCCAAATTGAAGAGCCTTCTAGCAAGTAACAAATCTAACCTGAGATTTCAGGATTAATTTCATACCACGACATAGAATATTCTAATAACTTCTTCCAATTAATTCTAGGTGATCTGGCTTCCAAACCCAAGATACTGATTCACAGCTGAAATTTAATGTTGAAAAATAATTTGGAAACAATACGACAATCCCCTTCAGTGAGCCAGTCTCCAAATATAATGTAGGTACTTGTGAGTTAAATTATCTCTTTACGATCATTTCTCTAGTACAGAAAATTATAGGTATGAAAGATAGAGTATGATGACTGAAAATAATACTTATCCATTCACTTACACATTGCTTATCCTTCTCTTTCCTCTATCTCTGCATTGACGGATAGGGACCAAATGTATCTAGGTGTGTAATTAAGCCATGAACTTTTTGTTCAAATACTTAAGGTCACTCGATCTATCCTCAAATTTTTAGAGAACATAATATCTAAGTTAATATCCTTTACAAATTCATATCCATACCATTCTTTAACATTTCTAAATAAAGATGATACAACATCCCTAACAAACACCTAGTAAGACGATCAGACCTTTTTTATTCTCGGAGAGAAAGTTCAGTGACACTAAGGATGAACAGTAGTCCACAAAATTCTTGATATGGACTCATTTTTTTGATAAGGATGAAATCCTGTCCGTCTTGTAAAAATAACAACAGCAATTTAAATGGATCACTCCTGGGTGGCTCAGCAGTTTAGCACCACCTTTGGCCCAGGGTGTGATCCTAGAGACCCGGGATCGAGTCCAACATTGGGCTCCCTGCATGAAGCCTGCTTCTCTCTCTGCCTGTGTCTCTGCCTCCCTCTCTGTGTCTCTCATGCATAAATAAATAAAATCTTTAAAAAAAAAAAAAGAATAAATGAATCAGTCCTAAAGGTAAATCTCCCTATACCAGTCTCAGATGCAGTTTACTGATGCTATCAAATGCATCAATTGTGCTGGCAATTTATGAAGGGAAATGTTTCTATTAGAAATTAAACTAAACTATGATGACTGATGTATTTCTCATAAGCAACTGCACAATAATTAGATGGTAATGTCCTTTCACTACCAGTGTCCATGAGACAATTGAGTTACTAAAAAATGAAAGGTCCTATATCCTGTTAATAGTTTCCCAGTCATTTGGGATCCCTGGGTGGCGCAGCGGTTTAGCGCCTGTCTTTGGCCCAGGGTGTGATCCTGGAGACCCAGGATCGAATCCCACATCGGGCTCCTGGTGCGTGGAGCCTGCTTCTCCCTCTGCCTGTGTCTTTGCCTCTCTCTCTCTCTCTGTGACTATCATAAATAAATGAAAATTAAAAAAAAAAAGTTTCCCAGTCATTTAACTGATCTTCACCTGACAAGTCTTCCTCCCATAACCAGGAGAATCTACTCTGGTTAAAATCCCTTGTAAAAATTTCGACTAATGAGCTCAGAAAATCCATTAGTTCTCTTAGAAGCTTTTCAGCCCTTAAATGCATTTCACCATAAGAAGCAATATTCATTCAGTATACCCTCAACTTTAAACTATTAGTCCCTGCAATAACATGGCTATTCAAACCCATTTCATGAGGTAAATGAGCTCTCCAGAGTTTTAGAAAATTCAACTCCTTAAGTTTCTAATTTCTAAAGATGTCTTCATAATGGAAAAACTTAAAGCAAATCAATAAAGCTAAAAAAATAATTTTTAAGGGCTAGCAGAACCCAAAAGCCAGAAACTATCCCTACCCAAGAGATAGAGAGAAAGATGTATAAGATAATTTACTGCTGAATCTCATGAACATGACCATCCCCACACCTCCTCCACCTGGTTATTTTGAGAGGATTGAAACATAAAAGCTTAGCAATAGTGAGTGATCTCCTCCTCCCTAGGAACCCCACAGGATTTGCTTCTTACGGGGTCTCCAAGAGCATGAACTGTGTCTGATTCTTTGTGAATCCATACCACCTAGCACATGATAACTGTATAAAAAATACTTGATACAAAATTTGTTAAGAAGCTATTTACCCCCCCAACCCCCACCTTTTAAAATATTCAGTACCGAATGCCCATTATGTACCAGACATTGTGCTGGGGACAGAGGAGTGAACGAGGCACAGTACCTGCCTTCATGGAGCCACATCTGTGTTTATACCTATTCAAGCACTAATCAGACTGGATTATAATTGCTAAACCCTCTAACTGGATTTCTGTAACTTGTTTAGACCATCTTACCACCATTCAAAAAGGAAGAATCCACTCTAACAGTGGTTTACAAACTTCCTTGCAAGTCAGAAATATCCAGGTAACAAGGTTTAAAAAATCCTGATGCCCAGGCCAAATCGCATAACAATAAATTAGAATCTCTGGGGGTTGAACACAGATGAGAAAAATTTAAAACTACCCAGGCCATTTCAATATATAGTCAAGTTTGGGGACTAGTGCACTGTACCACATATTCAATACTCATTCCCATATCCATGTGGGCCTTTACAACTTTTGCTGCCTCGTCTTTCAAGATTAGCACTGGTTTTCTCATTCATGCATCCTTCTGAAATTTCATCTCCTTTTTTTTGTTTTTTTATAAATTTTTATTTATTTATGATAGTCACACAGAGAGAGAGAGGCAGAGACACAGGCAGAGGGAGAAGCAGGCTCCATGCACCGGGAGCCCGACATGGGATTCGATCCTGGGTCTCCAGGATCGTGCCCTGGACCAAAGGCAGGCGCCAAACCGCTGCGCCACCCAGGGATCCCTTCATCTCCTTTTGTTGAAGCTTTTCTGGTTCCTGCAACTGTACACTGAATTACGTTATAGGATTTTGAAATACAGTACTCAGTTGTACCTTCATTTATACAATTACATTTTTCCCCCTCCAGAAATTTCTTTTATAACTATCTTTAGTTACTAGTTATTTTGAGAACATCTAATATCCCTAACTAGATAACATCTTTTTCATCTGAGAAAATGTTAAGATATTTTGGGACTTTTTTTTTCTCCTTCTGCCTGGAATGCTTTTCTTTGAGCAATTTCCATGACACTTTAAGATTTAGATCTACCCTCAAAAGGTACCTGAGGCCTATCCTGACCCCTTCATCTGGAAGAGCCTTGGACTCCAGCTATCCCCTATCATATTCATTATACTGTTTTGTTTTGTTTTGTTTTTTCCCCTGAAGAGCACTGGTCTAGCCAGTATTATCTTATTGAGTGACATATTTCATTTCTGGCAGTAACTATCTTGTCTCGCTTGCTGACTGCAGGATCTCCAGCACCAGGAACTATTCTCTGGCACAGAAAAGAGTGGGTCTCAGGTTGGCTTCTCATAGGAATCGCCTGTAAAATTTTAAACATTTCAAATTCTAAAAATCTTGCCTCCCAAAATAAGAAATCTTTAATCATGAAGTCCCTTGACCAAGAAAATGTGAGATATAGTTTTCTACAGGAGATACAGAATGCGTGAGTGTGTGTGTGTGTGTGTGTGTGTGTGTGTGTGTGCTGGCTTGTGTTCAAAAGCAGAAGAGGTTTAGGTTTGCATGCACCACTCGGGCCTCCAGTTTTTACCATAGAAATGTGATATGCTAAATATAGGGCAGTGTGTTGTATAACTTCTGTGTCACAAAGCATTTGGCATAGCTCTAATCAGGAAATGGATGACATTCAATAAACATCTATCAAACTTATCTGTCACACTGCTTGATAAAGGGCTACATGTAAGAGTCTGAGAACTCCGTTTGGTTATCTGTGTGCCTTTAAAAACAATTGAATCTTTCAAACAGAATGTGTACAAGCCAGACACAAAAGAATATTTACTGAATCGTTCTGTATATGGAAAGTTAAAGAACAGGCAAAAGTAATCTATGTATTTAAAGTCAGGACGCTGGTTACCTTTGGAAAGAAAGGAAGGGGAAGCAATTGGTAGGAGGCAAAGAGGATGCTTCTGGGGTGCCTATCATGGGCAAGTGTGGGTTTTCACCATGTGATAACTCAATTGAGCTTTACAATGACCTGTGCACTTTAACTCATGTGTGTTTTGTTTAAGCATAAAAGTTTCATAAAATCAAATACGACTTAAAAATTTGTATGACCGTCTCCTTTCCAAATAACCCCTTTCTTACAAACTTTGAAAATTAATCTAAACACATTAAGCATATAAGAAAATGAACTATTTGTGAAATGGTGTCAAAATAAACATTCAAAAAAACTGTTTGAAACCAAAGTTTGGTTAAGGTGGTAAAGAATACAACAAACCTAAGGACATAGAGCCAAAATTAATCTTATATTGTATGTCACGTGGGGTCGGCAGAGCCATACCTGTACATCCAGTCGCCATTCAAGGCTGTGGTAACTTGGAAGGTCTGGTGACAGTTCACTCAGAATAGTTCTTATCTCTTTTCTGTTGTCCAGATAAAGCTGAAGCAGTAATTTGTTCAATTCTTCAGAGAATCCCAAAACAAAAACAGAGTCTTGGAAATCCAGTTCAGAAATCTGAAAGTGAGAACATTAAATTTACCTTTGTCTGGTAAATGCTAAAATATTTGATATACACAAAAGAACATGATATCCCCTAATTCTTTTCTACTTGGTAAGAGAAACAATATCCTTTATATTCAAAGGTAACTCTTGCCCACCATTCCAGCATCTGTCTCTGATACATAAAAATACTTTTATTAAAACATTAAAACAATTGCTAGAATGCCCAGTTTCTCTCTTATTCTCCATCAGGCTAGATCCTGCGAAGATGCACATGCAAAAAAATCATTTAATTCTCCCTCCTCCTAGGATACATACTCTTGTACGTGGTTTTAATAACGTGCAGAATTAGAGGTAATTCTAATTATACTAGCAAGAGGCATTCATATCAGCAGATCACATTATAGTCACATTGTGTAGGCATTGACTTCACTAAGTCAATTACAAAGCATTAACAACATTACTAAAATAAGCAGGTGCCTGCCAGGCCTGTGATGTAGAGTATACCGGGCCTTTTTAAGGTCAAAGAAATAAATACATGGTAAGAAAGCCCTTACCATAAGCTTTGAGCTTTCAGTGAGAAGGTATGTTAATCCTTCCACACCATGCTGGACAGTGTCACTGCTCACACTGAGTTTTCCTGGGAAAGCAGAAAAAAACAAGCAAATAAATTATTGTGTGACGTTTATCCTTTTTATTAAAATTGTTATTTAGGTGGGAACCTGGGTGGCTCAGGTAGGGATCCCGGAGTCCCCAAATCCAGTCGCGCCTCTGGCCTTCTCCCTCTACCTATGTCTCTGCCTCTCCCTCTCTCTCTCTCTCTTTCTCTCTCTCTGTGTCTCTCATGAATAAATAAATAAAATCTTTAAAAATTTTCTCATTTAGGAATAAATATCCATATTTCATATTTCATATTTTCAAGCACTGCAATGAAAAAAACCTCCTGTTCAGGCTCCGCTGCCACAACAACGCCTTCAATATCCACCCTCCCCCCACCCTCCTGCTCTGCGGTGTAACCTCTACAAAATGCAGACCCCTGGAAACTGGTTATCAGGAGCACCGTCCTCCTCTGGATCGCCCGGCTATTATTTCAAGTCTGGCAGAAGAGGAACTCCAGGGACTGACCATCTCAGAAAACACCCTCGTCCAGCAGGGAAAAAAAAAAAAAAAACTGCAGCAAAAGCGGACGTCTGAACAACTAGTTATAAACATGCACCCAGGGCGGGGGGGGGGGGTGGGGGGGCGGGGAGGGAATCCCTGGGTGGCTCAGCGGTTGAGCGTCAGCCTTCGGCCCAGGGCGTGATCCTGGGGTCCCGGGATCGAGTCCCGCATCGGGCTCCCTGCGTGGAGCCTGCTTCTCCCTCTGCCTCTCCTGTGTCTATCATGAATAATTAATTAATTAATTAATTAATTAATTAATTAGTTAGTTAGTTAAAAATAAACATGCACCTGTTAGTTAGTTAAAAATAAACATGCGCCTGCGCGACGTTAATGGGCTCACCCAGCTACTCCGCGCACTTGGGTGCATTTAAGCATCACAGCATCTCTCGCAGGTGGTATTACGTGGTATTACGTGCACCGGACGCATGACAATACCGACTTAGTGGGAGCTTGAAAAAGCTCAAGGCTGGGGCGCCGGGGGGGGGGGGGGGGGGGGGGGGGGGGGGGGGAGGGGGCTCCGGGGTTGAGCACCTGCCTTCGGCCCAGGGCGTGACCCCGGGGTCGCGGGATCGAGTCCCGGGTTGGGCCCCCTGCACGGAGCCTGCTTCTCCCTCTGCCTGTGTCTCTGCCTCTCTCTCGGTCTCTCATGAATAAATAAATTAAACAAACAAACAAACAAACCCCCAAAACACACCAGACTCAAGGCGGCTTAGGGGTCGGGCAGGACCTGCCTCCCGAAGGGCCTCCTGCTTTCATCCCACCACACGGAGTGAGACCCGCGGCGCTGCACAAACCCTCAGCCCGGCCCGCACCCCCCGGCCCTGCGCGCGCGGCCCCCCTCCCCGTCTTACTGGCGGCGCCTTCGTAGACCTTGGGGTTCGAGCCTCGCCTCAGGAACTCCACCGCAATCCGCCCGAACTCGGCGACCACTGCAACCGAAGAGGCCAGGAGGCCATGAGCGCCGGCCGCACCCCGGCCCCCCGGCCCCCCTCCCAGGCCGCAGAGCGCCACCCTCCGCTGCCGCGCCCCCTGACCCGTGCTGTCCACTTGCGGCAAGAACGCCAGGTGCTCCTTGTGCTCCTCCGACAGGTCCAGCAGCATCTTCGCGAGGCGGAGGATTTCCGTCGGCGGCGCCGCCCTCGCCCCGCCCCTTCCGGGGCCGGCTTCCCCGCGCAAAGAGGCTCCGGCGCCTCAACAGCCCGGGGCCTTGGGTTCCGGTCGGCCTCGGTGCTGCACGGCGTCGGAAGGGATTCTTCCGCTCGCACATCGCCGACGGTCCGGAAGCGCCGTGGCCGGGGAGGCCGCGCAGCGCCCCGCGGACTGTGGACAGGTGTTCGAGCCCCGACGCCCCCCCTTGGGGACCTTACGTTAATCATACCAACGGCTGGCATTTATTAAGCGCTAGGTCAGGAAATGTCCTTTCATTTATTCACTGATCCAGGGTTCAAAGGCATTCCAGGAGGGGGGTACCATTGTTCCTCCAGGTACAGGTAAGGAAACAGAAAATGGCCAAGCATCTGAAAGTAATTTTTATAGAGCTATTAGTTTGCACAGAGCCTTTTTTAAAAAATGGGTTTTATTTATTTATTCATGAGAAACAGGGAGAGAGGCAGAGACACAGGCAGAGGGGGAAGCAGGCTCCCCATGGGGAACGGGGATGCGGGACTCGATCCCGTGACCCCGGGGTCACGCCCTGAGCCGAAGGCAGATGCTCCACCACGGAGCCACCCAGGTGCCCCTGCACAGAGCTTTTGGTGTATTATCTTACTTGTTTCGCCTCACTTCATTTGCTCAATAGCTATGACCTCGTTTTTACAGATGGAGAACCCAAGCTCCAAAAGATTACATAATCAGCCAGAGACAGAGCTGGAAGGACAGGGTCAAGTCCCTCGATGACCTGCTCCAAAGCCCATCATTCTACATAGCAGGCTGAGAACGGAAGGTTTGTGACAAGTTCTGCGAGTGATTATGAATTACGATAAAGACGGTGGTGATGAGGGCAATGACTGATGCTTGCTGGGTTCAGAACAGTATCTTTATTTTGATGTGTTGAGGGTATGGTGAAAATCGGGTTCCTTTCGCAGCTTTCTCTTCTCACCGGCTGTGGTTCAAATAACAGAGTACAGAATTGCTAATTAATAGGAATATGACTCTCCAATTCTCAACCCCTTGGTGGGGGAGTTGGTGGGGGGAAAAGGGGAAGGGGGTGGAGAGAGAGACTTCCTACCTAGTGTTGTATCTAAGGATTGAGACAATGCCCTTTGTGCTCTGATTCTTCTGGGCAGAAATGAAAATTGAACGTTTTTCAGCTCTGTTCGCTCTGTGTACCTTGTCCTTCACATTGAAATTGTTGTTTGATTTTGCTTTTAAGATTTTATTTATTCATCAGAAACAGAGAGAGAGAGAGAATGGCAGAGACACAGGCAGAGGGAGAAGCAGGCTCCATGCAGGGAGCCCAGTGCGGGACTCAATCCCAGGACTCCAGGATCACACCCCGAGCTGAAGGAAGACCCTCAACCACTGAGCCACCCAGGTGTCCCCACATTGAAGTTGTTTGCTTCTTCCACTGTTGTACGGAAAGACACATCCTTAAACTTGTTAGTTAGGTCATGAGGCAGCATTTGCAGAGAGAGTACAATTTTTTCTTAGACTCTGAAATGCAGATCAGGAAAAATGGCATCGTTTCTTAAGCTCTTATTCATACATTGTTCAGAAAGTGTCCATAACTTTCAGAAAAGGTAAAATCGTGATTCTTTTGCAAGTATGCAATGAATACATGTCAAAGATTGTGTTGGACCCATGGGTTAATGAGGGGATCAGTAAGATAATAGTAAGAACCAGTTTCAACTAGCACAAAGGAGATAATTCAAGAGCCATAATTAAAACTCTTTAGGATAAATTGCAGGGCAGCTTTTTATTACCATATGTCATATAGTTGTTTAGAGGAAATTACCTGAATGAAAAGTCAGAAGTCTAGATTCCAGATCTGGCTTTCAAACCTACTACCTGTAAGGCCTCCAATAAGTTCATTTTATATGTTATAAACTTAGCCTCTTCATTTAATCATGACTGCCTTTATGTGCCATGCAGGGCTGTTATCATGTTTAGATGAAATACTAAGTCACATTAAGAAATTGATTTTAATGATCAAATGAAACAATACATTAGTATTAAACACTTGAAAGATTTGTAAATGGTAGCATTTATATTTTGTAGAAGATTTTATGTGCCCAAATCATTGAGAATTCTGCATGCATAATCATCCTAAAATTCATTCATTTAATGCAACAAATACTTATAGAGCAATTACTCAAAGGTTTCAGCGTATGCTATGCCTTGGCAATTTGGAGATGAATAAAACATTGTCCTTTCCTCTGGGAGGTGACAATAAAGTGAGGGAGACAAGTGAAGTCAATGTAGTATGATGAGTGATGATACTTGAGGACTGAACAGAATGATATGGAACCATAGAGAAGGTAGCAATCGATTCTGATTCCAGTAAGAATTCAGGCTTAGAGTAAATGTCCCAGG
The DNA here is from genome assembly GCF_053574225.1 of Canis aureus. Lineage (NCBI taxonomy): Eukaryota > Metazoa > Chordata > Mammalia > Carnivora > Canidae > Canis > Canis aureus. The sequence continues at coordinate 8,109,624 of NC_135632.1, read as the reverse complement.
GTGTGCCTGTGCATGCTAATATGAATGCTTTACAATAGTATAACATTGTAAGTATATAAGGTCTTTTTTTTTTTTTTTTAGTATATAAGGTCTTAAAATCACTTCATGCTATTTTCCTTCTGGGGCTAAAGTGAAGAAAGAATAAATACTCAGTTGTTAATTCTGGCAGGGAACAAAGCTTCATATCAGTTTTCCTCTGACATTCTCTCCTTATCTATCTCCCTCCACCTCATCCACTTTCCTTTTCCTTTAGATTTCCCCACATTGCTTTGTCCTTCTTAGGCATTCCAGCCTCAGAATCTGCACCGGCATTTCCTTGGCTGTGTTTCAATGTTACATAAAATATTATCATCCCCTGCAAGGAATTGCAGTTCAATTCAGCATACTGGGAAGGGGATAAAAGCATAGTCATAACCATCACTCACATGAATTGCCCTCCCATGAATCTAAGGCTGGCACAAAATGCATGAATTAGTTCCTTAGATTTAAAAAATATATATTTTATTTATTTATTTATTTATTTATTTATTTATTTATTTATTTATTGAGAGGGAGAGAAAGTATGAGCAAGCATGAACGGGGGGAGGGGCAGAGAGAAAATCAGACTCCCAGATGAGCAGGGAGCTTGACAGAAGCATGGCTCCATCCCAGGATCCTGAGATCATGACCTGAGCCAAAGGCAGCTGTTTAAGTGACTCAGCCACCCATATGCCCCTAAAAAAATTATTTTAGTTCACTCCTTTCTTTTTTTAAATTTGTTCATTAGAGACACAGAGAGAGGGGGAGAGACATAGGCAGAGGGAGAAGCAGGCTCTTTGCAGGGAGCCCAATGTGGGACTCCATCCTGGAACTCTGGGATCACACCCTGAGCCTAAAGCAGACGCTCAACTGCTGAGCCACTGCGGCATCCCTAGTTCACTTTTTCAATTGGATTCTAAAATACAATCAGACACTGGAAAAGATAAAAAATACTTTTTGTTGAATTTTCTCAAATTGACTACACTTAGTAATCCAGATCAAGAAATAAAATGTTACCAGTACCCCAGAACCTCTGCAGTGCCCTCTTCCCATTACTATCCCTTCTTTTGTCTCTACAGTGAACTAATACCTATTCACATGCTCCCTTACAACATCTCTTTGGCATCATCTTTGTATTTGCTTTTACATTAACCTTCTATGTACCCCAACCCCATAGTATCTAACTAGAAACTTAAAGGTATTTTTTAAAATGAAATTTAGGTTTTAGGTACCTTTGACTATTGTAACAGATCTGTCTTAGAAATCTTCCTAGCGGGATCCCTGGGTGGCTCAGCGGTTTAGCGCTGCCTTTGGCCCAGGGTGTGATCCTGGAGACCTGGGATCCAGTCCCACATCAGGCTCCCTGCGTGGAGCCTGCTTCTCCCTCTGCCTGTGTCTCTGCCTCTCTCTCTCTCTCTCTCTCTCTCTCTGTCTCTCATGAATAAATAAATAAAATCTTAAAAAAAAGAAATCTTCCTAGCAAATAATATAAAAAAATAAAACATTTTAAAATTTAACAAAAGATTTGTAAGACCCCTACCCTAAAAACTAAAAAACATTGATGAGAGATATAAAGGAAGATTGAAATAAATGGCAACATATACCATGGATAGAGCAATATATCATGGGTTGTAAGATTCAACATTATTAAGATATTACTTGTGTTTTTTATAGAGAATGACAAGTTTATTTAAAAATCTATATGAAGGGATCCCTGGGTGGCGCAGCGGTTTGGCGCCTGCCTTTGGCCTAGGGCGCGATCCTGGAGACCCAGGATCGATTCCCACGTCGGGCTCCCGGTGCATGGAGCCTGCTTCTCTCTGCCTGTGTCTCTGCCTCTCTTTCTCTCTCTGTGACTATCATAAATAAATAAAAATTAAAAAAAAATCTATATGAGGGCAGCCCAGGTGGCTCAGAGGTTTAGCACTGCCTTCAGCCCTGGGTGTGATCCTGGAGACCTGGGATCAAGTCCTACATCAGGCTCCCTGCATGGAGCCTGCTTCTCTCTCTGCCACTCTCTTGCTCACTCTCTCAATCTCTCTCTCTGTCTCTCATTAACAAATAAATAAAATCTTAAAAAAAAAATAAAAATCTATATGAAAATATAAAGGACTGAGAATAACTGAAACAAATTTGGAAAAGAAGAATAAAGCTAGAGTATACATACTACCTGATTTCAAGAACCACTGTAAAGCTATAGCAAGTAAGACAGTGTGATATTAGTATAGTCATAAGTAAACAGATCAATAGAACAAAATAGAAAATCTAGAAATAGGTCTACATAGATTATATGAAATACCTATATTATAAATTGATTTTTTTATAAAGATACCAATGTAATTCAAAGAGCGAAAAGAAAGTCTTTTCAACAACTGTACTAGAACAATTTGATAAACTTACGGGAAAAAAAATGAATCCTGACCCTCACCTCGTATCATATACACAAAAATAATTCAAGATGGATTATAGACCTAGCGTAAAAGCTAGAACATTAAACTTCTAGAAGAAAACATATGAAGATATCTTCAAGACTTTGGGATAGGCAGACAGTTCTTAGAGGAAACAGATGACATGAACCATAAAAGAAAAAAGATGATAAATTATACTTCATCAAAGTTAAAAACTTTCATTCATCAAAAGGCACCATTAATAAAATTGAAAAGTAAGCCACAGACTGGAAAAAAAATATTTGCAATACATATATCTGACAGCGAATCTGTACCATGAATATATAGAAATTTCCAATAAACCAGTAATTAAAAGATGAATAACCTGGGACATCAAGGTTGGGCATCTGCCTTTGGCTCAGGTCTTGATCCTGGGGTCCTGGGATCAAGTCCTGCATCAGGCTCCCCCTGGGGAGCCTGCTTCTCCCTCTGCCTCAGCCTCTCTCTGTGTCTCTCTCTGTGTCTTCTCATTAAAACAAACAAACAAACAAAACAACAACAACAAAAAAAAACCCTTTATTTTTAAAGATTTTAAAATAAAATCTTTTTAAAAAAAGATGAATAACCCAATATTTTACATGGGCAAAACTCTTGAGGTGATACTTCACAAAGAAGATATACAAATGACCAATAAGTACATGAAAAAGCATTCAGTATTATTAGTCATCAAGGAAATGCAAATTAATACCACAACGAGATGCCATTTCAAACCCACTAGAATAACAAAATCAAAAACACTGATGACAAAATTTTGACTAGTATGTGGAGCAACCTTAACATTTGTACATTGTTAATGGAGTATAAAATCATAAAACTACTTCAGAGAACTATTATGCAATTTCTTACAATTTTAAATGTACATTTACTCTATTATCCAACAATTCCATTCCTAAGTATTTGCCCAAGAGGGATGAAAGCATATGTCCAGGAAAAGACCTTTACAATAATGTTCATAGCAGTTTTATTCACAATAACATAAACTGGGGCCCAGAAATACATTTAGTTGAACAGGTAAATTATGGTGTATCCATAGAATGGAATATATTAGGTAATAAAAAAATAGGAATAAGATCTGAATGAAGGAAGTATAGATAATAGAGTTATTAGGCCTGGACTCCAAAATAACTATGAATAATATGTCCAAAACATTAGATGACAGATGAAAAATTTAATCAGAGAAGTAGAAACTGTAAAAAAAGAAAAAAAAAGAGAAGAAAAAAGAAATTAATAAGAAAGCAAATATACCATAGGAAAAATTAAAAATAATACTTCACTGTAAAAAATAGAAATCAGAGTAGTGGATGCCTCTAGGGGATTGGGATGGACTTAGTTAAGGGAGTTTGAAGGGACTTTCTGGGCTAATGGAAATATTTACATCTTGATTGAGGGATTACTCTGATGTATGTTTGTCAAAGCTATTAAATCTTACATTTGAGATTTGTGCAATTCACCATATGTATTAAATTTTAAAAATTAATAAAAAGCAGTGTTTTAGCAGAAGTTCAAAAGATGTCCAAGACCAGCACATGACCTAAATCAAGTATGTGTAACTCTCCTAGGGGACTCTCCTTATAGAGAATCTTAAAATTAGTGTATTTTTACTCTGTACTATATTCATATGGTTTAAGAAACAAAAAGCACTAAAAATAACCCCAGGAAAACAAAAAAGAGAAAGAAACAGTAAAAGTTCTCATTCTCCATCCTGTTTCCCATCCTTTCAGTTTTCCTACCCTGCAGACAACTACTCCTCTCAATTTCTTAAGAATTCTTCAACAAACTATGTAAAAACATATGCCTGAGATGTTCACTTATAGTGATGGAGTTTGAGAAAATGTGACTTTCAACATTAAATATCCTGTTGACAGTTGTGTAGTATCAGAATTGTTATTAGAAATTACAGCATTAGTCACGTGAAATGTTAACATTAGAACTAAGGTTTTGTTTTACCAGGTCTTTGCCCAAATTGAGATTGTCATGACTTTTCAAAGCACAATTTTGGGAGGATTTTCACGTGCTATTAGGTCTTCTTGTGTAGTCAGGTTAGAAATGCTCTTTTTGGCTAGAACTCTTGCTATTCCCAACTGCTGAAGCCATCGTTTCTCTTTAAAGGCACTGCAAGAAAACAAAAATAATTTGTAAGGAAGTCTGATCTTGTCCCTATTTATTGCTGAAATGATAGAAATCTCTAGGTTGATTTTGTAGCTGCTGCTAGTTTATCTTAACCACACAAGATAGGTTGTAAAATAGAAAAGAGGACTGTTTCTCAAACTAGTTCCCTGTGAAGCGGTGGCAATGATATTTTACCAAGGCAACACCAGAAATTTAGCACCCACACCTAGAAACAGAACGCCGCTTGATGTTATATAGGATTTTCTAGATTGAAACTTTTTCTGATTGTTCCCCCAGGCACCTTATACATCATATATTCCCTGATGTGCCTCCCTTCTCCTCCTTTTCCCCACCACAAAACCACTTCTTTTTCATTGATGAGGTATTAAATAACATTTTACCAAAATGCAATGAAACTTAATGTTTCATGGTAGCTACTCTCTGGCTATACACTAAGATTTGTACACTTGAATTCGATTACTCCTACTTTGTAGGGTATAACTATAATTTACCTTAGAGGGGTCCTCTGAGATTCTATCCTTGTCTTCCTCTCTGCACCCTCACCCTCAGAGCCTTTTTTTACTGATTGTTTCAACTCACATATCCATGACTCCTAAATCCTGACCAATACTTCCAATTTCCATGTCTTTTATCTTCTTCCTAAACCTGTCCCCCATCCACATCCTTGCTCTAACACAAGGACTTTGCTATCTCCTCACCATCTCTACATCTGGAAACAAACCTCAATTCCTCCGGCTGTCTCTATTTCTGCATCTAGTTAGTGATCTCGTTTTGCAGATTATTCCTCAGAAGTATCTGTCATATTTGGCTTTTCTCCTCTTCCCTACCTACTTCTGCTCTAGTCCAGGTCTTTATCATTCCTTGTTTCTCTTATTACAACCTCCTAAATCTACTGTAGGCCCTCCGCAGCTTCAATAAGACTTCTTCCCAGTGACTCTTCCACATATCTCCACCAGATTTGTCTTCCTTTTTTTTTTTTAAGATTTTATTTATTTATTCATGAGAGACACACACACACACACACAGAGAGAGAGAGAGAGAGAGGTAGAGACATAGGCAGAGTTCGAGCTCCCTGTGAAAAGATTGATGCGGGACTTGATTCCAGGACTCCTGGGATCATAACCTGAGCCAAACGAAGGCAGATGCTCAACCACTGAGCCACCCAGGCGTCCCCAGATTTGTCTTAAAAAATAAACACAAACTTATCATATGATTCGCCTGATAGAAAAGAAAAAAAACAACCCACAAACCTCTGTGGTCTACCTACCTACTTACTTCCTAATAAGCAAACTCTCCACTTGGGTATACAAGATGCTTGTCAGGGTAGGTGCGAATTAGCTTGCCAGTCTCATCTTCAGCCAGTTTCTCCCTGTCCCCTAAAATGCCATTTCCAGATCCACTTACTTCTTTGAAAACTAAAATTTTCTCGAACCCCTTCACAAAGTAGTGCCCTTGACCACGTTGCCACCTCTACCTGGCTCCTTTTCCTTACCACCACCCCTTTTGTCTGGCAAAGTCCTTTCAATTTAAAGGGCTTTCACTAAACCTATCAGAAGCAATCTTGCATAAAAGTACCTTAGTGTTTCAAATATTTGAACTCTGTCCAAGTTTGCCTAATTCATCATTAATGTTCTAGATTAACTCCCTGCTTTTACCTTTGCACGTTGGCAATCTGCCTAGCACTTCACTGTTGACATAATAAGAACTTCAGAATGTTTTAAAACTGTATCTTTTTTTTTTAAAGATTTATTTATTTATTTATTCATGACAGACAGAGAGGCAGAGACACAGGCAGAGAGAGAAGCAGGCTCCAGGCAGAGAGCCTGATGTGGGACTCAATTCTGGGTCTCCAGGATCACACCCCGGGCTGAAGGTGGCACTTAGACCGCTGGGCCACCGGGGCTGCCCTAAAACTGTATCTTTTGATTTCTAAGTGCATACATTGATAAAACTAATCAGTTTCTTATGTTTACAGCCTGATTTTAAGATGGCTATATAGTTTTTTTCAATCAATCATTTTCTAGCCTTTTTCTAGAATTTTAGAATATCTCTTTTTTATATTCAGTCTAGTCAGAGATATCTCACAAATTACAAAGACTGAAGTTGGTGGGCAGTTTCTTCATCTCCTGTCAACCTCATTGTGCTCTGGAATTTTGCCAGTTTTGTAGCCCAAATAACTCTGACCACTAGGTGGCAACAGGTTAGCTGAAATAAAGTAGAGCTGAACCAAAGACCTCTACAAAAAGGCAACTAAAACAATGGGCCTTGTTTTGTTCCTTCCTTTTTATTATATTGAGTAAGGGGAAAAGCCACTCGTGAATCTACATATCCACGAGTATTACAGTAGAAATTTTCTACTGTAATATCAGCACCCAATAATACCTCATAAGTAATGGATGGGACCTGAGATCTGATCAGAGTTGTATTTTCAGGGAAATCCGATGACTAATATGTAAAATTTTATCTTATTATAAAATGAATATGTCTGAAAAGTCCACTTCTGATACACTTGTTTTTGTTTTTAAATGTGACAATGGGGGATGCCTGGGTGGCTCAGCGGTTGAGCGTCTGCCTTCAGCCCAGGATGTGATCTTGGAGTCCCGGGATTGAGTCCCACATCGGGCTCCCTGCATGGAGCCTGTTTCTCCCTCTGCCTCTGCCTGTGTCTCTGACTCTCCCTCTCTGGGTCTCATGAATAAATAAAATCTTTAAATAAAATAAAATAAATGTGGCAATGGATTACTTTTTAAGCTGACCTTAAATATTAATGTCAACTCTATCACAGTGTCCAGTATGTCTGTCTTGCCCAGTAAGTCAACTGAAGTCTTTATGGTTCAGTTTGTCATTCAGTTGTTCCTTTCTCACCTTCCACTTTCGTTACCATCCAGTCTTTCATGACACTTTCGATGGTTCTCTCCCACATTTCAAGTATTCCCTCTTCTCCCTTTCATTATGTTTAACATTTTCTTATTAGTTCTTTTTTTTTTAAAGGACAAGCAAAGGACCTTGTTATTTCATACAGCTCTTTGTACTGTGTCTCTTGTCTTTCTGAAAGCTTGAGGAGTCAAGTGCTACACCGATTGGATTAGCCAGTAAAATGAGTTCATTTGGTCCCAGACACAAGGCTAAGATGAGGTCCTTGAAGCTGGATACTGATGCGTTGGAACCACCCGTATTACACTGTATGGCATGGTGGTGCTTCATGAACCATTCCCTGCCCTAGACCTGCCCTAGACCTGCCCTATTAAAGATTTGCCCTTGTACGTTTAAAGAGAAAACGTTACCTGGCCACGGCTAAGCAGTAGATGGCGATCTCCTTGGAGTCTTAACCACTGTGCTCTGAGAAATAGGCAAAGGAGGATTTGAGTAAAAAGGCAGCACTGGGTGTTGTATAGTAAAAAGATGGGTGTGAATAGCCCACTCTTGAAGCTGGAGGGAGGGGGGCTTGGGGGAGATCTGTATTTTTTATGAGATTTCTTTTTTCCTAGCTGTTGCAGTAATTTTTTTCTGATTTTGTTGTTGTCTTTGTAATTCAGAGAATGTATTTGCATCTACCAGTGGAGGCAATTTCAAGGTTTGTTGTCTTGTATCCTGCTGTGAAATTGCCAAAGGATTGACCGGTTTCCTGCTTGCAGTTTCTTCACGTTGAGGTGGTAGCTTGCACACAGGGCTTTGCGAGTCCTTGTACCTAGCCTTATGCCAGCTTTTGGAGCTCATTTTTGGTGTGGTGAAACCATCCACCATCATGATGTCTCCAACTTTTGCCCCAAAGACCCTTGCTCCACAAAGCTGGCTTTTATTAAGGTTGTGACTCCGAGCTCTGAGGACCCATTGTTTTATTTTAATATAAATCCTCATGGGGACTGAAATTTTTGGAAAAGAAACTGTGGTCCACATTTTACTCAATAAATATAATACACAATCTTTATGCTTGTGTTTAAGGCGATGGTCAGGGGAATTTGTCCCGCTGCATTTTTACATTCCAGGCACAGCACGCTGCAGTTGACAAAGGCCTTCAGAATCAACAGTTGGCCAGCTTCTGCAGCTGCATGAATGGGGCATTTAGAGACATCTGCATGAAGGGCTTCATGGCACCATGCTCAGTAGGGGTGAACACCGACAGCTTCTTCGGGCCGCACGCCCTGTTTGAGGGCCCATTCGGTGAGCTCAATGTACCCGTAAAAGGCCGCGATGTACAGGGCTACCTTTTTCTGATACCTGAATGAATGAAACAAATAGGAGTGGGTGTTTAGTAAATCAGCAGACTGGTAAATGTAATTACACCAAATACCCACAAAACATACTAGTTAAAATGTTTATTTCTTCCTAACTTTTACATAAGATGTTTTTCAGAAAAGGCAGATAGTAATACATAGGTTAAACTCCGCAGGTCCTGGGGCCCCTGGGTGGCTCAGTTGGTTAAGCATCTGCCTTCAGCTCAGGTCATGATCTCAGGGTCCTGTAGTGGGCTCCCTGCTCAGCGGGGAGTGAGCATCTCCCTTTGCCCCTCCCCTCCGCTCTTGTTCTCTCTCTCACACACATAAATAAATAAAATCTTCAAAAAATAAACTGCACAGGCCCTGCTTATCCCCATTATCCCACTGTGCACAGGTATATGTTCAAAGTGGTTTTCTTTCTTATGAAACTCAGGGGCTCAGGAAAAATATCAAGCTATCTCTCTCTCTCCCAATAGGGAGGGAGAGAGAAGTGGGAAGGGCAAGGGAGAGAGAGAGAGAGAGAGAGAGAGAGAGAGAGAGAGAGAATATGTCTTAAACCCAGCATAGAGACTGAATGCAGGGCTTGATCTCAAAACCTGAGATCACGATCTGAGCTGAAATCAAGAGGCAGACCCCTAACTGACTGAGCCACCCAGGCACTCTTAGAGCTTTATATTAACTGGGAAACTATTGGAAGAAATCCAGTACATTTTAGAAATTTGAAAGTTTTGTACATTTATATCTGTCTTGCCTTTTCTAACGACAGCCCTTTCTGGCTTCTCCAAGTCTCTCCTGCTATTCTGATCTAAACCACTAGGTCGCGCCCCAACCAGCGCTACCACCAGTGCCATCCTCTCCTAACTGGAGCTCCTCTAGTTCTCCTAGGGGCTTTTCCTCACACGGTGCTGGGTGACCTTTTAATTACCCAAACTGGAGGTTGCCTGTCCTCTGTTCCAAATCTTCCAATTGCTTCCCACAATTGAAATCCGAATTCCCCACCTTGGCTCGCAAGACCTCTCACAATCTGGCCCCTGCCCCACTTTCCACAACCCTCCTACCCTGTCACTGCACTAGAGCCACACTGGCCTCCCTACAAATACCCCATAAGGCATGAGTTGAATGACTGGTGCAGGCTGTTCAGAGAAATAAGAATTAGGGAGGCAATCCTGGACAGGGTCCCACCAGGTATTATCCGGGATTTATTTGGGCAGAGATAAATTTGTAGAGATGGAGACAAGCTCATCCGTTATCAGCCTATGACTGACTCTCCTCTTTCTGATTACATGCTCACCACACCATCTTTTGATGTGTCTGTGGCTTCCTGTGTAATTTTCCTGCATAAGGAAGATGACCTGCCCAGAACACGTGGGTCTCTAGGACCCACAGGTAGATTATAGCAGTGGTGATTAGATGATACCTAATTAGAGCTATTACATTAATATACACTGGCATTTTGGTTCGCACATCTTTTTTTTTTTTTTTTCAAAATCCATTAATGCAAATCAGCATCTCTGAATGTGATCAGTTTTCTTGATTTGGGGAGAAGAGCCCCTTTTGGTGGATACTAACTGGCCTTTGCCTTCATGCTTAGCACTGACGTTATGGGAGCTAGAGGCACTCTAGACTAACTGATTCTCTTTCCTAAATGTGTCTTTTCACCGTTTGTTTTCTTAGCCTCACCCCTGCTGTCCTAAGCCTAGTTCAGGCCACTCTTACCTCTTCAGTGTCACCCTGTCTGTCCCCTGCCTGCCTCTATTCCTCACACCACAACCAGGGCGAGCGTTCTAAAGTGCAGATCTCACCCTGGCTTTTCTCTACCTTCAATATCTTCCCAACACTTAAAAGTGAATGTCCAAATTCCTTTACATTCCTGTGGGTGTCTGTAAGAGCTGGCCTCTTCTGATTTTTCTAGCCTCTGGCCACTAGCTCCTTCTCACTCTATGAGCTACCGTGTGAAACTTATTTCAGTTCCTTGAATTTATTCTCTTGCCCCCTGTGGCTTTGTACATGCGATTCCATCTACCTTGGAATCTCTGTCTCTCTCTTTTCTTATGCCAACTGTTTACCTAAGTACCAACCCTAGAGATCTCATCAATTGGCTTTCTCAGGATGCTTCACCTGATCCTCTTAAGTCTAGTTAGTTGTCCATACTGTACATTCCCATGTCATCTTGCACTCTGTCCGTGTCATAACACTCTCACAGTGAATGGTGACAGCAACAACCCCTAGCATTTATGACCTGCTTACCATGTGATGTGCCAGCCCTTCTTCTAAATTCCTTTGATTATTAGGTCATGCAATCTCTAAAACAGATCTATGAGATCGACTATTTTTCTTTTTTTTTTTTATCACAGAAGAAACTGAGGCATAGGATGATTATATAACTTGCTCGGGTTTACGCAACTGAGCACTTAGGGAGTGGGGCTTTGAACTTAGGCAGGAAGGCACTAGAGTTTGTGCCCCTAAACATTTTGCAATTCTGCCTCTGTAGGAATCGGTTACTTATTTTCTGTTTCCCCTGCTGGACTGGAAAGATGCTGAAGCCTAGGGAACATATCTTGTTTATTGCTATATTCCTAGGATCTTGCATAGTACATGCTCAATAGATATTTGCTGATTGAATGGCAGGATAAAAGGAGCTTTTTGGCTTGTTCATGTGTGTTCTTTGAGCTGTTAGATCTTTTTTCCTTCTTTTCCCCCTTCTTCCCTGTATGCCTCTGTCCATTCTGTTTGTGTGTGTGTGTGTGTGTGTGTGTGTGTGTTTGAACGTGATGAGAAATACAGATAGTGTGGGCAGGGCAACTGCAGGCTGAGAACTGATCACCAGAGCCGATAAGGCCAGGAGCAGAATGAGCACGTGGGCCCATCTGGGCCATGTGCATGTGTACATGTTGGGGACAAGGTCCACAGCAGGCCTGCAGGCATGCTCCTGTTGCTCACCCTCCTTAGATTTGTTTTAAAGGTTAAGGTCAAACAGAATGGCTAGGCATCTGAGCACTGGAGTTAAATTGTTGGGATTCCATATCCAATTGCGACCTGGCTAGCTGTGTGACATTGGGCTGATTTCTTAATGTCAGTTTCCTCATCTATAAAACATGATAAAAGAGTATCTACCTTGCAGAATTGTCATAAGTATGAAATTAACTTAACTATGTAACACAGTGGCCTGTTAAAAAATACTCAATAAATATGCACGATTAAAAGTAACAATGCAGCACAGCTATCTCTTTGGACTCAGAGCATGAAAAAAGGGAATTATCATTATCCCCAAATAGAAATTACTTTAAAATATTGAATATTATACAAAATTGCAAAAGCTGGTTTTCTAATATGTTACTTCTTAGAGCCCTTAGAGCTCTTGGTGGGTGTGTGGGCTTCTGTAAAGTACGATTAAATCACCAGGAGGGAGCACTGTCCAAAAATACCACTGAATTAAAAGCTAAAAAGTAATGCAGTATACAGGTTTGGGATGCTGTATAAATTAAATGACCTTGTGCTTCTCTGAGCCTATTGTCCACTGCCCCAGCCACACATGTCTGGCAAAAGTATGTACAAAGGCTTGTACTAAAAGCAGTTTGAAAAATTACTTGGGGGCTTGGGAAGAGGCAGCCAATGATTTTAACCAATCAGTTGGCAATTGGTGCTTTTTAGAATAATTGAGTAGGAGAGTGGCAAGGTACTTATTCTGATAGGCGTTTTTTTTTGTTTTTGTTTTTGTTTTTTTAAGATTTTATTTATTTACTCATGAGAGACACAGAGAGAAAGGCAGAGACACAGGCAGGGGGAGAAGCAGGCTCCATGCAGGAGCCCGATGTGGGACTTGATCCCAGGACCCCAGAGTCATGACCTGAGCCAAAGGCAGACACTCAACCGCTGAGCCACCTGGGCCTCCCCTCTGATAGGCTTTATAAGTGCTGTGAAAAGTCTGATTTCCAAACCAAACTGAAGTCACTCGTTTAAATAGGTAGTGTTTCCTGAGGGAAGTCTACCTGAATTGCAATCCTTCACCAAAGGCTATCAGCTCTGGTGACATCCCTGCTATCTTATCTAGCAAATTTCTCAAAAATAATGCCTAGTTGAGACATGCTAAGTGGAACTGGCATGGTACAGCAATCCAGCTATAGAGTAAATTGCAGATTCAAGGTCCTATGGAAGTTTAGTAACAATTACTTAATTTAGCATTTTCTTTATCTCCGTACTTGAGTACTGGTCCTTCATTTGATAAATAGCATTGGACTTTAAGTTTTTGTCCCAGAAGACAACCCATCAGAAATTCCTTCCATCCATCCCAGACGTCCAAACGAAGTGTTGTGCCTGTGGATCAAGAGAGGCAGTTAATGGTTCCAGTCCCTCACTGTGATGTGGCAATCCATAAAACTTCTAAGGATTGCTTTTTCTAAGCAGAGGCATAAGCTAGATGTGAATTGAAAAGTAACCTTGGAATAAGTACATGGGGATGCTATTTTCAGGCCTGCATTGACTTGAAAAGCCATTTGGCTTCTGTGCACTTCCATTTTCTCATCTGCTCGGTGATTGCATATAATGCTGAAATATTTTTTGCAGTTATCCTAAAACAGTCTTGTGGACATTGATTCCATGCTGATAGATACATCACCTTGTAAACTAAAACCCTTGTGTTGGAAGACGGAACTAAAGAAACTGTGACAGGATTAATAGGCTTTCTGGGCCTTTAGCTCACAAGCAGGCTGTGGGTGGAATTGAATGATCCTTTCATTTTACCCTTTGCCAAATAGCCATTCTCCTGACTCTGGGAAACGAACTAGGGGTGGTAGAAAGGGAGGTGGGCAGGGGGTGGGGGTGACTGGGTGACGGGCACTGAGGGGGGCACTTGATGGGATGAGCACTGGGTGTTATTCTATATGTTGGCAAATTGAACACCAATAAAAAATAAATGTATAACAAAAAAAAATAGCCATTCTAAGTAATGACATGAAAGTAGTATGTTCATTGCCGCTGGAGAATTTATCACTTGCTCCTCAAAAGTCTACCCTCTCCTGGCCTGCCCTCTGTGGCACCACATTCCCTTTGTCCTTCATGGTGGGTTTTTCAGGAATCTTATTTCCTCAGGCTTCTCTTCTTTCTTTACACATTCCCTTGGGTGTGTAAAGAACTTACTTGTTCCAGCCACTCTGACCTTTCACCTGTTCTTCAGATACACCAAGTCCACTCCCATCTCAAAACCTGAAGACATCATTTCTTTTACTTCCAAGGGTCTTCATCCAGATTTTCACAAGAGAGTGTCCTTCTTATTCAGTTTTCAATTCAAGCATCATGTCCTCAAAGAGGATCCTCTCTGCCACTCTGCCTCCCCCGACTCCACTATTCTTTATGCTTTGAGCTTACATTCACTGCATCATAGCTCCTATCATCAGTACTTGAAATCATTCTTCTTATTTGGAGATTTTTTTTGTTTCATTTCACCATTAAGGAGAAAGCTCCTTCAAGATTTGCTGCACACTTGGTAAGTCCTCATTAAATACTTGTTGGCTGACTAACAGGCAATCTCAGTGACCCTGTTGGCTTCACTGACCACACACATGACGTTCATTCCCAAGTCCAAACCTCCACAAAACCTCCAAATCTGTTCCAGCTCCAGATTCCTCCTGCTGGGAACATCACCATCTAAGGAATTGCACTATAACCCCATTGTTCTGAAAGACAATTCATCATCTTTCATCTGTGTCTGTAGCACACCACTATTTTCTTGTTACCTCAGCTAGACAGTTAGGAGCTATACCTCATTCTTCCCCTTCTCATGCTTTTCATCTGCACAATAGGTAAGGCCTGTAAAGTTTATCTTGTGAAGGTTTGAGGACCATTTCCTTGCCTCCATCTTACCAGCTCCACCCTGTTTCAGGCCTACGTGATTTTTCACCTAAATCTACTTCTGGAAGCTCCCACCAGCCTCCCCATCTCTTTATTCAGGTCTCTGCTCAAATGTATCTCCTCTGGCTAACCATCTAAAATAGCCTCCCCTCCACATTAGCACGTGACTCTCTATTCCTGTATCCTGTTTTTTTACTTGAGAGTTCTTAATTCTTTTTTAAAAAATATTATTTGTTTATTTTAGAGAGAGATCTGGGGAGGACCAGAGGGAGGTAGACAAGCAAACTCCATAGTGAGCACAGAGCCTGATGTGGGGCTTGATCCTAAGACCCTGAGATCATGACCTGAGCCAAAATCAAGAGTTGGATGACTGAGCCACCCAGAAGCCCCTAGAGTTCTTATTTCTTCTTAAAATTCACTATTTTCCTGTTTACTTAATGATGCTTACATTTCCTACTGAACTGCAAGCTTCAAGGGGGGAGGAAATTTTGCTATTCTTGCTCACAGCATTATGCCTGCTCTCCTCAATGGTGCCTGGCTCATGATGGATAATCAGTAAATATTTGTTAAATGAAATTTTACCCTATTCCTCAAATCCATTTTGGCCATGTACTGCCCTCCTAGCCCTTAGCAGCCCTGCAGGCTGTCCTGCACTTCTGTGTCCCCACCAGGCTGTTTCTGGCCCTGGGGCTTCTTCTTTTGCTGTTCTTTTGGTGTCTGAATTCTTGTGACTTTTTCCCCACACCCTCCTATATGATGCAATCTTGGCATCACTTCCTCTAGGAAGGGTGTCTTTTTTTTTTTTAATTTTTATTTATTTTTGATAGTCACACAGAAAGAGAGAGAGAGGCAGAGACATAGGCAGAGGGAGAAGCAGGCTCCATTCACCGGGAGCCCGACGTGGGATTCGATCCCGGGTCTCCAGGATCGCGCCCTGGGCCAAAGGCAGGCGCTAAACCGCTGCGCCACCCAGGGATCCCCAGGAAGGGTGTCTTAAGCCCATCACTTCAGGGCTCAAGAAGTTAAGCCCTTCTTAACTATGTCATTGTCTCTGCAACTAGATAAAAAGATCACTCAACTGGCTACCATAATGTATGTGAAACGCTTTATCATTGAAAATACATTTCTGCTTTGGAATTGCCAGTTTGTAAAAACTAACAGAACTCTCTGAGCCCAAGCATCATGTCTCATCTAGTCTGTGGGTTTTGTTCTAGTTATGCTTTTGGTTTTCAAGGAGGCCCTCGAGAAAATGGGGTTTATTATACTGAGACAATGGCCAGATCTGCTGTACTTTAGGAACAAAGGCACCTCTCAAGATGGGCTACTCCCCATCTCTCCCATGGGCTCCAGGATCTTTCTCTCTCAAGCCCTCTATATCTCTTGGTGTCTTCTCCCTTTCTCTGTTGACAGGCTGCCCTGCTGCTTCCTTATAGTTTCTGTCCTACGTAACTGAGATATGCATGCAGCATTGCTTTGCCACAACCCAGCCTTACTTCATGGCACCATGCATTTTCTGCCCATACTGGTAACCAGTTTTGTCCCGCTATGTGTTTCCCAAAATGAATTCACAGGACTAATATTAATTAATAATGATATATTGAATATGAATAGCTAATATTCATTGAATGCTTAGTATATGATCTACATTATTCTAAGTACTTTACATGAATGAGCTAATTTAAAATTTATAACAATCCTAAGTGTGGTGTGTATTATTTTTCTTCATTGTTGAGGAAATCGAGGCACTATGAGATTAAGTAACTTGCCTGGGTTTTACGTACCCAGTATGTAGTAGAATCAAGAGTTGTACCTAAGCAATCTGGCTCCTGAGCTTGCATTCCTGTCCTCTATGTTATCTCTGTCTCCAAAGAAGAATTTTTTTTAAAAATTTTATTTATTTATTCATGAGAAACACACACAGAGAGAGGGAGAGACCTAGGCAGAGGAAGAAGCAGGCTTCCCACAGGGAGCCTGATATGGGACTCAATCTTGGAACTCCCAGACCACGGCCTGTGGCTCAACCGCTGAGCCACCCAGGTGTCCCTCCAAGCAAGAATTTAATTGGATGATGTCATTGGACAATCTGTTTAGATTGACCGGCTGCCTTTGAATCAATATGATGGTGTTGGTAGTCAGAGCTGGGGGTATATGCATGACTTGGCTTATCCGTACATATCCTCAGGTTCAGACATGTAGTAGGTTCCTAATAAATACTTGCAGATATTTATCATCCTTGACACCATAGATTTAGCTTCTTTAGTCTAAAGCTTCTTACTGTACTTTATTTTCTTATTTAAAGGTTTGATTCCTATAGGTAGTACTGGAAACAAGGGACTTTATTTTTTATTTTTAAAAATTTTTTTAAAGATTTTATTTATTCATGAGAGACAGAGAGGGGCAGGCAGAGACATAGGCAGAGGGAGAAGCAGGCTCCATGCAGGGAGCCTGATGTGGGACTTGATCCCGGGACCCTGGGGTCACACCCCAAGCCGAAGGCAGATGCCCAACCGCTGAGCCACCTAGGCATCCCAACAAGGGACTTTAAACACTGCTCAAATTGCATTTACTTCATCTCCTGACTTAAGTGATTTGCTGTGTTTGCAGTTTACTTTAAAAATTACCCACAGATGAGCATTGAAAAGCTTGGTTGGCATTGTACCCCAGCCTCCTTAGTCCTCCACAGCTGAGGCCACACAGACTCCATTTTGAAGAACCAGCCAAGTTCTAGGCCCAGAGAATAATCTTCATTCTGGTAAGAGGGAATATGTTAAGATTCCAGGCCAGCAGCTCAGGTAGGAAGTTGTTGCTCCTGTTTATCCTGCTCGGATATTGTCCCAGTTCTAGTAACTTGCCCCATTCCTCCTGCCCAAGCCTTCACCTTGTGCTCCAGAACATGAGTGCCTGTATCCTACTCTACCTTTTGGGTTTTAGAACTGAGGTCCATCTGTTCTCTGTTCTCTCTCATCCTACTCTGAACCGCAGTCTCTGGGGTTAGATTTCTGTTCCATGTTGTCAAAATCTCTGATGTCAACAACCAGATTGTCTAGTTTTTCACCTCTTATGTCATTCATTTATCTATTTATTTGCTACCTTGATGTTATGCTATGATTCACTCACCAGGTCGCTGCTGGATCTCCCTGAGGTCAACCTCTGCCTTCCTGCATCTAGTTGAAGACTGCTCTGCTTGCCTATCCCAGGGCTCCCACCAGCAGGACTTACTTGAGACTAACTTCCCTCTTTCCTGGCTCATCTGCCCTTTCCTAAGTGGTTGTCTAGCCTCAGGATCTCAGCTCTTTCTAGCCCAACCTGTCCACCATGGGTAAACCCTAATTCTGAAAACTACAGAGAGGCCTATATGATTTAAATCTTCATCAGCAGTAGGGGATGTCCATCAAGCCCTGTATTCTGCTTTAATTCCCTATCTGGGAGCAATCGTAACAGATGTTATAACTATCAATTTCAGTTCCTTGCAAAGAAGCAGTCCAAATTTCTCAAAGAACAAAGATAACAATGGCTGATTTTTCTCTTAATGCTCAAGTTTTGAATATCCAGAGAACTTCTAAGCAAGTTAACCATTTATTGGATAATCCTTCCATCCCAATTGGTTTGTAATGCCTCTTTTGACATTTGTTAAATTTCTTTGTAAGCTTGGGAATTCTGCTGGAAAATAGAAAGTTACTTGAAAAAATGTTATGTTGCTCCAGAAGATACAACTAACTTCTATAACTGAAATGAAAGTAAAACTAATGAGACTTAAGCTTTACGGCCTCTTTCTACATGAGTTTTTGAATTCTCTACTCTTAATTTTGGATTCTTTAAAAGAAGACCCTCAAGATTGTATATATTTACAAGACCTGTATCTGCTCACTCTCAACTTACAAACCCACCACTGTGCCAAGGCATGCAGGAAAGCAAGTATAAGCAGCAGCGCCCATTGTAGGGAACTGTCTCCAACCTCTCCCCATATGATCACTGTATCCCCAGTTTCTGGATTCCTCATCCGTACTTTGAGGTATCAAAGTCTCGCATTGGTTTTCCCAGATGGAGTCTGCTTCTCCCTCTGCCTGTGTCTCTGCCTCTCTGTGTATCTCTCATGAATAAATAAAATCTTGAATACAATTTTTAAAAAAGAACTAGAAATGAAGCTAAAATAACATTTGTCCCATGTATGTTGATACAAGAAAAGGTGTGTGTGTGTGTGTATGTGTGTTGGACCTATATGATGTGTCACCAGGCCTCAAGTCATAAAATCACATCTATTAGGGAATGTTTAGTTTTGATAAGTTCTTTTTTTATTTTTTAAAGATTTTATTTTATTTATTTGACAGAACGAGCACAGCAGAGGCTGCTGCAGCGGGAGAGGGAGAAGCAGACTCCCTACGGACCGGGGAGTCTGACGTGGGCTCGATCCCAGGACTCCGGGATCATGACCTGAGCCGAAAGCAGATGCTTAACCATTGAGCCACCCAGGCGCCCCACTTTAATAAATTCTTGATAAGTTAATCATTAAATTTTCTGCCACCAAAAAAATCCCTTTTTCCTCTTATTACTTATCTTCTTAATCCCTGCAATCTTTCTGTCTCCATCCACGTTATTAAAACTGCTTTATCTGGGTACACCAGTGACCTTTAAGCCAAATCAAAAGGTTTTTTCTCAGATCGTCTTTGGCCTCTTACCAGCATCCTAAATACAGTCTCTCCTTTGTCACCTGTGACAATGCAAAGCCCCACTTTTCCTCCCACCTCTGACAGCTCTGCATGTCTCATTTTCTGACTCCCGTTCTATTTGCCCTGGTATCAGCATGTTCCGACTATGGGCCCTCCACCCTTGACATGTTCCTCTCTGTATATACTCTCGAAGGAAAATATCTCTCATAGGGCTCAGTCCCTGACTCCATGGCGGGATGCCTACAGCAAAATCTGCTAACCGATCCCATCACTCAGCCCTGCTCCATGTTTGTTGCAGAGGAGAATCAGAAGACCTCAGTTGTCCTTACAGCTTTGCCACTAATTAGCAGAGTAACTTTCAGGGGGAAAAACCATATTCTCTGCATTTCTTTCTATCTAAAGTTTAGGACCCAAAGCATGAGCTCCTTTTCCCAATTTCACTACCATCGTGCTAGTGTCAGACCCTTAATGCTACCCTTTTCTTAAATGTGATTCAGCTTGACATCCTGTCTCTATTTTCTGGGTTTCTCAGATTTGTCTCTCTCTTTCATTGCTAGTGGAATTATTTAATACTGGGATTCTCAAAAGTGCCTGTTGGCAGGCATATCACCTTGCTTCTCTCTTCACTCCTTTCTGTATTTTCATGCTGCTTGCGACCAGATTAAACTTCTGATAAAACGCTTCTGTACCAGAATGTACCTGGCTCTGGTTGCAAGCATATTAAGCCTGTGCATCGTTGCCTCACCCCTTCTTAGTCTGACCCCAGCTGTGTTTCTGACTGGTCTCAGCAAAGCTCCTCTACTTTTCAGAAGTCTTCTGATATTTGTCTTCCCTGGATTCAGCCCATGTTCATGAACCTGTGGCTTGTGTTTTTCTCCTGGCTTAGAAGCCTGGAATGTTTTCCCTTTAAGATGACCCATATTTCCCACATCTCTGTGTGCTTACGCCCAACATTCTCCAGAATGCCTTCCTTAAGCCCTTCAGCCTACACTGAACTGACTTACTGGATTGTAACTAAATATACGTGCATGCCTTATTTCTACCACTTTATTATAAACACTCAGAGTGCAGAGGCAGGTCTGTGTATTTTTCTATGAGCTAATATGTCCAGTGACTAATTGAGCTTCAAAAGTCCTTGATTTTTAATATGAACTTGACTGCTTCTCAGAGACCATCTGATTTTCCACACCTTTGGAAAGGTGTTAAAGTTCAACTCCTGCTAGCATCAGGGAAGACTCATTGACTGGAAGTAGGAGAACCTGGAAGACAGGCTGATCAAGGACTTCTTTACCCTCTAGTTAAAAAAACATGAGCTGCCTGCTTGAGGAATGCTAGGGATGCTTAGGCAAAGACATAAAGCTAACCAAAGACGTTTCCTCTCTTTTCTTTGAGGCTCTTCTTTCCTTGCCTCTTCTTCTATGCCCTGCATTCTCATGGTGACCAAAACAGTCTACTCTGGTCATGCTGAGCCCTTAACATGACATTTGAAAACCCTCATTCCTAGAGGGTCATTTTAGGAGGCCTGTGGGTTGTCCTTCACACATCCTGAGTAAATCATTTAACCATCTGGAACCATTTTGCTTTCTTTAAATCTGTAAAAATTTGGGGTTGGGCCAAGCCATTTCTAAATTCTCTTCTAGCTCTAGCTCTAAAGTGTCACATCATGATCTGAGCAGCATAGGCCTAATGAGCAGTCACCCTAATTTTTTATGTATCCTTTTGTGTTTCATTAAATAACTAGAAATTGCTTGGGGACAAATGCTTCCTGTGTGTCCTTACTTAAGCTTCCACCATGTTCTGAGCAGGGCTGATCCCCAGCAAGCATGCAAAGTAGCATGTGCTTTCTGTGAAGTACTTGGGACAAATCCTAGAACATCACTTCCTTTGATCAAAAACAGGGAGGATAAATGATGTCAAATTAAAAATAACATGAAAGAATAGGCAAATGTAATAGGAGAGGTAACAATAAATGTGAATTTAGCCATTGTAAGAAGCAAAACTGCTTAATTCAATGATGTTTACAAAGCCCTACTATAAATTGGGAGAACTCAGATTTCATTGCAGCAAGTGTGACAGCCCAACATTACCTAAAGGTCTGCTAATTGTCAGCAAATATTCATTCACCTCAAGCAAGAATCTCTACAAGGTTTGAACCATTTTCCAATAGGGTTATAACAATCTGACAGTCCTTTGAGTTTGTCTTAATGGTGTATGGCTACAGCAGACACAACCTAGAAGTACAATATTTAACTAAGAGTTGTAATCTGTCCATCGGGGATGAATGCCAGCTCACTAATCTATCCATCAAGGATACTGTACAGTATCTGGTTCACACTGTTTAAAATATTAATATAACCGACAATATTTTAAAATGGGATTGCATAAAGCAAGCTCAGGACAATGTGTATCATATGCTACCACTGTGTTAAAGGAAGAGAAATGATATATACCTGAACTTGTTTCTATATATTCTTGAAATATAATTTGAAAGAGAAAAATATAAACTGGTCTGAGTCTTACTCTTCCAACTTGAGGATATTAAGTTATCTGGCTTTGAATAAAGAGAACAAGACATGGCAAGGCTATGAGACTTTTCTTATTTTTCAATTTGCAGAGCAGGATACCAGAGAGGGGTGTTGATAACTTATATCCTCACTAGGGTTGCAGGAGTTTTGGTTTGGAAATAACTCCTCCATTTGTTGCAAATCTGGTATCAAGGAACACTAGTGCTGAGCAGTAGCTGGTGTCAAATATAGAGGGCAGTACCGATGTCTATCTGGTAGTTCCTGAGGGTGTTGACAGTCATACATCTCCAGTCCCTTTGGGGTTCGAAGACAGAAGACACTCACAGGAAAGCCACAGCTCAGAGCTACCAGTGTTCTCAGATCCGATACTTTTTTACCAAGAAGGGAAATGTTCTCCATCATTGGCATTGTCTCTTGTGTCATAGCATTAAACACATAGAGAGTTGGCTTGTCTTCTTCCTATAGGGAAAGAAAAGGAGGAACCTCAGGAGTAAGCAGTGTCTGGGGGTAGGAACGAGGGAAAAACATTTTGGAGGGTGGCTCTCGGTGCCTCTAACTCACATGACAGGGGTGCTAAGGATGAAAGCAAAGGCCAAATAAATTCCCTGACTTCTGGTCTGACTCCTGTTCTTCTGTCTTGAGACTACTAAGGAGTCCTCCTGCCTTGAGTAAAATGAAGGAGACTTGGCAACTAACACCTCCATAAGCACAGCTTGGATGTAATATTCAAGACTCCTTTTGTGTATCTGAGTCTGTACATTAAGAAGAGTTGCAAAGCTTTGCCAAAATTGAGATGTCAGCATCAGGCCTCCGGGTTTCTCTAGGGGGCTCCAGCCAGTCATTGCTCTCCAGTTCAGCCCTATTCTCCTCCCCTTTTCTCCTGTCAAAATTTGCCTCCAGATTCCCCAGGAAGATTTGCCTCCAGATTCCTACCTTTCTTAGGCCTATAATACATTAATTTCATTCCCCTCCTCCCAGATCACATATTGCCATGATATAATCAACACACAGATCTCTTAGAGCCTTTAAAAAGTAATGAATGTTACTGATGTACGTTTAGGCTGTGATGCTTTGATCTGGGGCCCATTTCAGTAACTCAAATCACCAAAAGCAGTTTCGGCCCTCTGTTTCCTGAGGCTAAAGTACTTAGAACGGTTGTTCTCAACAGCTTCTCATAAACCCACTAAATAAAAATTGAAAGGACATAGGATTCACCTTTGCCCCTGCAACATACTTATGCTTTCTTATGGCTTCATTGAAGTCCAGCCTAATCCATGTGATATTTATAGGCAGGAAGAAATTTCTATGAAAACTGAATAAAGGAGCACCTGGGTGGCTCAGTGGTTGAGCATCTGCCTTTAGCTCAGGTCATAATCCTGGGGTCCTGAGATCAAATCCTGCATCCCACAGGGAGCCTGCTTCTCTCTTTGCCTATGTCTCTGCCTCTCTTTCTGTGTCTCTCATGAATAAATAAATAAAATTTTTTTAAAAAAGAAAACAATAAAAAGGAGGTAAGATAGACAAATTATATTTTAGGCAATAGATTTTCCTTATTTCTTTCATGGTTACTCTTTTTTTTTTTTATGACAGTCACACAGAGAGAGAGAGAGGCAGAGACACAGGCAGAGGGAGAAGCAGGCTCCATACACCGGGAGCCCGACGTGGGATTCGATCCCGGGTCTCCAGGATCACGCCCTGGGCAAAGGCAGGCGCCAAACCGCTGCGCCACCCAGGGATCCCATTACCTTTATTTCTTGTTAGGGCTAACAAGATACTAATCTGGTACAGATATGAATTTATACTTAAAATCAAATATGTAATGTGCAACTGAGTAACAAAGGCCCAAGTCACTCTTAATAGCAAACTAGCAACTACATGATGATAGAGAAGTAAGTTAAAAGGGAGCTTCTCAGAATATTAATAAATGTGAATATCTATCACCTAGGTATACAAAAAGTTCTGAAACGAGATAAAGGAGAATTGCAAAATATATGGCAATGTTTAGATGAAAATCAAAAAGTGCAGGTAAGAAAATCCATTAGTTATTAATTAAGCTAGGTTCTTAAGTTGCAAGAAAATTAGCACCTACAGAGTTTATTCATTTATTTATTTATTTATTTATTTATTTATTTATAGCTCCCAAGAACTTTCCACACCCATTTAATTCATGATGTATCTTGAACATAGTCCTCTTTCTACTATTTTGACACTATTTATCCAGATGAGAGAAGAGCTGAATGCATGGCCTCCTATAGCACTAACACTGGAGCATCCTGCCATGCTTAATATGCCTTTTTACCAGTGAGATTTTGATGGACTGTATCAATTTAGAAGTACCAGTTAGAAATAATAACAAAGTTAATGAGTCTGTTTTGTAGAACACCATAAAAAGAAGGCACTTCTATGAGTCTATCATGTAGAACATTATGGCAAGAATGCATTTCTGACCCTTACATGAACCCAAACCGCTCATGTAAAAAAATAAACAACAACAAAAAACAAAAACAAAAAAAAAAAACCCACTAGGTAAAACCATTTCATAAACCTTCTTTTTGTGAGAAAACTCATTTGAAGTTCTACTGAGGCATACCAGCTGGAGACCCTTCTTCATGTTGGTTATTTGGAGAGGGACCAGGTAGATGGAGATAACAGCAACTTGTCAACTCACCTTATCTATGTAAGCAAAGGCATCTCTCTTGATATCCCTCCTCAAATATTCTAAATAAGGGAATATTTAGAGTGTAGTTATACTCAAAGAAGTTGGATGTTATTATATAAACAATACTATCGCAAATCATTGTTGAACATATGTAAAATTATATTTTCCCCTTTACAAATAAACCAAGATACCATGGTAGGAGGTACATACAAAACATCTTACTTTTTTAAAAAAATTTTTATTTATTCAATCATGAGAGAGACAGAGAGAGAGAGAGAGAGAGGGAAAAGCAGGCTTCATGCAGGGAGCCCAACATGGGACTCGATCCTAGGACTCCAGGATCACACCCTGGGCCGAAGGCGGCGCTAAACCACTGAGCCACCCAGGCTGCCCTGTCTTACTTTTCAATAAAAACAAATACATAGATCTATTTCATGGTAAGAATTCCACTTTTGTTTTAATAAACCACGTCCAAACTCACTGTAAATAGATACATGTGCATTAACAATAAAATAGGAAAAGCTAAAGAGAAACAGATGGAAAGAAAACAGGAGTTAATGAAAATTTTGAACACTGCTGTACAGTTTTCGCAAGTTCTGCTTTTTTATATTTTGCTGTCCTGGAGTTGAAGCACTAAGTAAGTAGAAACTTGCCCCAATTATTCCAGAGTAGATGAAATGAGGAAATAATGTTTGTTTTTGTTGCACTGAATGAATTCAAATTGAGATATCTTCATGAACATCTTGGCCTTATAAATTTCTTTTGTATGAAAGTCATCCTGGAGAGGTTATACTTGGATTCTAGGACATTGAATTCAGACACTTTCTTTACATACTATTTCTATGGCTCATCTTAGAAAAGATAGCCATTTTTTTTAGAAACATGTTTTTATTTGTAAATTATTCTTTTTTTTTTTTTTTAATATAAGTAATCTCTACACCCTGCGTGGGGCTTGAACTCATGACTCCAAGATCAAGAGTCACATGCTCCTCCAACTAAGCCAGCTAGGCATCCCTCATTTGTAAATTATACATTTTTCTTCTTTCTTTTCTTTTTTTTGAGAGAGAGCCCACATGAGTGGTGGCAGGAGGGGCAGTGGAACAGGGAGAGAATCCCAAGCAGGCTCCATACCCAGCACAGAGCCTGATACAGGGCTTGATCTCATGATCCTGAGATCATGACCTGAGCTGAAATCAAGAGTCAGATGGCCAACTGCCTGAGCCACCCAGGTACCCCTAAATTATACATTTTTTAAAAAAAGATTTTTTTAAATTTATTCATGAGATATATATAGAGAGGCAGAGACACAGGCAGAGGGAGAAGGGGCTTCCCATGGGGAGCCCAATGCAGGACTCCATCCCAGGACTCTGGGATCACACCCTAAGCCAAAGGCAGATGCTCAACCACTGGGCCATCCAGGTATCCCTAAATTTTAGATTTTTAGGAAGCATATTTATACTTTTTTTAATGTGTGCATATAAAATATATTTAAAATCTAAAGTCACATATTGTGTCTACTGGACTTTGGTGTTTATGCATTACTGGTGCCTTTCAAAAGCTAAAGGTATATTATTATTATTATTTTTTTTAAATTCATGATAGACATAGAGAGAGAGAGGCAGAGACACAGGCAGAGGGAAAAGCAGGCTACATACCATGAGCCCGACACGGGACTCGATCCCGGGACTCCAGGATCACGCCCTGGGCCAAAGGCAGGCGCTAAACTGCTGAGCCACCGAGGGATCCCCTAAAGGTATATTATTCTGAGTCAATTATAGACCTTCTAATATCATTTAAGCGTCTCCAACTTGTCTAATAGACATCTACTCAACACTACCACAATTAACCAATCTCTCACCATAAAAGAACATTCCAAAGATGCTAGAAAGGATTAACTAAGTTTTAACCTCAGATAGTGAGAGAAGGAGGAGGCAGGGAACTCAGGAGTGTTAGAGAAACTGAGCCCACCTCACAATTTATTTTGTTTTATTATTAGTAGTATTTTTTTAAGAGAGAGAGATGAGAGAGAGGTGGCAGAGGGGCAGAGGAAAAGGGAGAGAGAGAATCCCAAGCAGATTCCATGCCTAGTGCAGGGCCCAATACAGGGTTTGATCTCATGACCCTGAAATCATGACCTGAGCTGAAATTAAGAATCAGACACTTAAGGGACTGAACCATCCAGGCACACCCCACCTCACACTTTAAAGGCACGACCTGTGAGATTTACTTGTTAGCCCCCTTTGCAGCAGGGCCTGGACATGTGACTAGAGTGCTCCCAATCAGGCCCTACCCATCCAGCCCTAGTTTGATTGGGAGCCAGTAAGGCAGAGAGGCAACAGACACAGGGCATCCTCCCTGGCAGTGGCAGATCTGAAGCATTGCTTGTCTGGCAACAGGGTGGGTGGCAGTACCTGGTGCCAGCTTCGAGGGCTCAGAGGTGGCTGCAGTGGTGGCATTCCTGGACTAGTTCTGGGGCATGATTAAGACATTGTTTCTGGCTACATACTCTCTGAACCCAGTCCTCTAGTCTTCCTCTCAAGTCTGTGAACTACCTAGTAGCCTTTCAATGTGTTTATTTTCTGCTTAAATTATCCAGGGTTCATTTCTGCTGCTTGCACTTAAGAACCCTGATGCTGGATAGGAAAAAGCGCAAGGATGCAGGAGCACCTTGCCTTGGGGGTAGAGAGGGAGGAGAGATGGCATGGTAAGGGAGGGAATCCAAACCCTGAAATGAATCTTAATACCTTGCTATGATGTTTCTTTTTTTTATATATTTTTTTAATTTTTATTTATTTATGATAGTCACAGAGAGAGAAAGAGAGGCAGAGACACAGGCAGAGAGAAGCAGGCTCCATGCACCGGGAGCCCGACGTGGGAATCGATCCTGGATCTCCAGGATCGCGCCCTAGGCCAAAGGCAGGCGCCAAACCGCTGCACCACCCAGGGATCCCATGATGTTTCTGATAACAATTATATACCTCCTTTAAAAAAAAAAAAAGATTTTATTTATTTATTTGACAGAGGGAGAGAGAGAGAGAGCACACAAGCAGGCAGAGCAGGAGAGGGAGAAGCAGGCTCTCTGCTGAGCAGGGAGCCTGCCATGGGGCTTGATTCCAGGACCCTGGGATCATGACCTGAGCTGAAGACAGATGCTTAACCAACTAAGCCACTCAGGTGCCCAATCATATATCTTGTTAATTTTCAAAATTTACCACCCAAGCCTTTGCAACTTATTTATTCATCACATATTTATGGAGAGCCTCCTATATGGCAGGTACTATTTAGGCACTGGGTGCCAACAGTGGGCAAAGCTCAAGAAATGGTTTCCGCAATAACACTGGTTAGAATGAAGGAGGCAAATGTGATAGCACTACTGCATGCCCAGCAATAAGCCAGGCCTTTCCATTGCATCATGCCATGGTTTATAGGAACACAGCGACCTGTAGCTCAGCAGCAATGAATGGGCAGGATTGATTCCTATGTTAATAGAACTTGGATATATATCCTATAGAAAATATGTCTTATGGTTTCTTTTTTTCTCTAAGTTTCTATAGGAACTATCCCCCTAAGAAGGAAAAATTAATGCAATATTCCTTCCCCACTCATCTCATATTGCCCCTGCCTCCATTCACTTTTCCAGATGTGCCTACATTACCATTAAAAGGCTAAGCTAATACCATTACCTATTAAACCTAGGCAGGGGAACTGGAGAATATATTGACTATTTAAAAAATGTATTTAGGTGCAGATCACCTCTTAATTTATCTAAAATCTTTCCCTCTTTTCACACAAGGAACACTTTTTTTAACACTTTGTAATTCATACAAAATATAAGCACAGTAAAGAAATAAAATATTTTTTAATTTATTTCATATATAATGTGTACTTGTATTTTTTTTAAAAGATTTTATTTATTTGTTTGAGAGAGAGCACATGACAGGGGGCAAGGGCAGGGAGAGAGAGAGAGAATGAGAGAGAGAATGAGAGAGAGAGAGAGGCAGACTCCACTGGGAGCAGGGAACCCTACGCAGGGCTCAATCCCAGGACCCTAGGATCATGACCTGAGCCGAAGATAGACGCTTAACTGACTGAGCCACCCAGGCACCCCTCTACTTGTATTTTTTTTTTTTTTAAAGAAAATTGCTTACTTGGTGAATTTTTAAACTTTGCAAAAGCATTTGGTTTACATCTTGGTATGTCTAAGTTGTTCCAAAATAAATGAAGAGACTAGCTTTCCAAAATTCTCAGAAGGTAGACCTAATTGCATGAAGTAGCATAGTTAAATAGGAAAGATACTAGTTAAATTTGTATACGTCTAATTATGCAATAAAGCAACAACATGACTTAGAATGCAGCCTTTTGTTACCTAAAATAGATTAGACAGCTTAGAACTGGTCTGACTGCATTCTCTGAGGCATGGGATATTTTCATGAAGTATTTTTGTTGTTGGAAGCTCATTTGGGCCTATTATTATCCATACACTGCTAGTAGTATGACTTTTGAAATAGGCCTCTTTTATCATTTAATCTAAACAGGAACTAAGTCAGGATGAAAACTAATATTTACGGTCTTTGCAGGATACTGTTTTAGACCTTCAGATTTAAGATACTGTTTTTCTTCTCAGAACCAGTCATATGAAATTCTCTAAATGTGATTCTACTGGAGAAGGTGAAGATTAGTATCAGTAAGATTTCCACAGAACTTGGGAGTTTTTATTTAAATCCTATGCGTTGGCCAATCCTGTGATGCATAATTATATTCTGTCTCTCTTTGGTAAACTCATTTTGCCTCTATACTCTATTTTTTCCATTAGCAGTTTAAACTCCAGGGAAAGATCAGAGTTCAGTGCAAAGATAGCTTGCACCACTGTGATGGATGATGCTTTATTGGCAGAATTTATGAAATATTTTTGTAAGTAAAACTATGAAATAGGTTGCGTCTGGGGAGGGAACCTGGGGGCCAGAGGTGGGAGGAAGACTTTTTATTGTATATACTTTTTATATCTTTTGTCTCCATGTGAATATACTTCCTAGTCAGAAATAAATAAAAGTTAGATTGTTTTTAAATAAGGAAAATAAAGCCAGGGCTGAGTTAAATAATAGTATCCTATTCATGCTATTACACACATTATTTACATCCCTGAATAGCTGTTGTTCAATCAGATTCCTCCAGCAACTCAAATATTAGTAATAAACTTATACCACTATCTCCAAGTAAGCAAACAAGAAAATCTCAAACATCATTATTGGCTGGAAAATTCCAAGATGTTTTAAATGCTTTAGCCCATAGAGTACCAAAAACAGAGTTTATAAATATATTTAAAGACATAAGAAAGACATTTAAGAAATAAAATGTGAAAAAAAAAAAAAAAGAAATGATATGGAATTCAGTCTGCCTGAAAGAGTATTATAATTTTTTTTAGTGTCAGAGGAGAAAAGAAGAAATCAGAGTTGTTTTTTATTTATCTTTTTGATAATTGAACATTCTTCAAGAATATAACAATAAGACATGAATAAATGCTCACAAAACATTAAAAACACACATACAAATATATTATTTTTTCTTACTTAAATAGGATCCTGCAATGCCAATTTTTGGGGTGTCCTGTTTTTTACCAGTTAGTGATAAATATTTTAGATTTTTTAAAAAACATTGACTTTGGAATGCCTGGGTGGCTCAGCGGTTGAGCGTTTGCCTTCAGCCCACGGTGTGATCCTGGAGTCCTAGTATTGAGTCCCGCATCTGGCTCCCTGCATGAAGCCTGCTTCTCTCTGTGCCTATGTCTCTGCCGCCCCGCCCCCCTCTGTGTCTCTCATGAATAAATAAATAAAATATTTTTAAAAATGAGCATGTTTTAGATGCATTTGACAGAAATAAAGCACTGGGCTAATATGAAATGTTGATCACTATAGTAGCAATGGCACAAAAAGAGAAACAATAAATAAGAAAAGCAACTGATACAGAATTGCAAGTAGGGTGCAAACTAAAGCCTTTTGGGTTTTGTTGATTGGTATTGTTTTCAGTTAGCGAGTTTCTAAAATAAGGCAGCAATTGGATAAAGGGATCAGAGCACAAATGAAAGCTCTAAACAACTGCAAATAAACTAGATTCCTGAGTAATAAATCTTGAATCATTCTTGTTACTGAGAATTTCTTCCCTCTCCTTACTCCCCTGCCCTTAATTCATTGTAGACCCAAGGAAGTGATCAAATTTTCCTTCTATATCAATATTCCAGATCCATCCCTTGCCCTCATTCCAGTATTGGTTTGTGGGATGTTCTGGAATGACTGTTTGGGTCAACAACAAGGGGGATAGATTAGGAAAGAAGTAAACAGGGGAATTCCATCCAGTCTCCACACCTTATTTCCCCATACAGCGGAAATCGTGTATAAGGCCAGTTACACAAACAGAGGAGAGGAGAAGGCAAGAAAAGAAAACTTCATCCTAAGTTATGAAATGAGTTTTGTTGAATTATCCACAATGCTATTCAAAATGAGGTAGATATCTGGGACAATTGTTATTCTGATCATCATACCTTAACAAAGCATTTGAGAGTTGAGCCAAGAGATATTCCAACATCAGCAAGACTCCAGCTGTCCTTTAGAGCTGCTCCAGCATACATCAGCTCCAGATACCACCTGCCATGTTCATCTTCAGAGAGAGGAATGTGGAAATAATCTTTAAAAATCAATAGCATATTATGAAAACAGTATATCTGAACATTTCTAGGCCAGCAATATAATCTCTTTTCTTTTACATTTTTTTTTTTTCCCACTGAGCACTATAAAATTGTTTTGGACAAATGAAGAAGTATTAGACGGGTTCTTAACTTGGAGCCTCTAGGCATCTCCAAAAGTTTATGGATAAAATTTAAATGGGAAAAAAACTATATTTTGTTTTTATTAATTCTAAATGAAATTAAGATTTTCTTTCAATTATGTATGTAGGCAACAAACTAAAGAAGCAGTATTCGGCTATACCTATGGCTTTGTCACCTGTAAAGATGACATATTTTCATTTCACATTATAGTTGTTGCAGAAATCTCAAAATACTATACTGAATTACTACTGTGAAATTACAACAGTTATTAGATACATTGCTAACATGTGATACTATTTCTAGAGAAGCCCATGTGTCACTATATCATGAATTTGTTTTTTAATGTTTGCAAATTATATTTCAATATAGCTTTTCTTTTTATGTATTTTACTATGTACATTTAAAGACATTCTGGAAAAAAAAAAAAAAGACACTCTGGGGAGTCCATAGGCTTTCACCAGACTGCCAAAGGGATTCATGACACAGAAAGGTTAAGAGCCTCTGTGTTAGAAGATCTATTTCAGTAATCACAGTGATCTACTACATATCATGTAAGTGTGATTCAACTAATGCACCTTAGCAAATGGGAATGATAATCTCCAAATCAAATGCATTTGATAGTCAAAACCTAAATATTTGTCTTAATTGCCCATTGTAGAGGGAATATTTCTAAAAATTTATGAGAAAGCTACTGAATCCAAATTATTTCTTACTCTGGTTCTGTAACTGTAGATAAGACGGTCAACCTCTTTAAGCTTCAGTTTCCCTGGATGCAAAATGAGTCTGTAGCTCAGAGGTTGTTTAAAGTCCTCTCCACCTCCAAAATCCTTTGGATCTTTTTTTTTTTTTAATTTTTATTTATTTATGATAGTCACAGAGAGAGAGAGGCAGAGACATAGGCAGAGGGAGAAGCAGGCTCCATGCACCGGGAGCCCGACGTGGGATTCGATCCCGGGTCTCCAGGATCGCGCCCTGGGCCAAAGGCAGGCGCCAAACCGCTGCGCCACCCAGGGATCCCCCTTTGGATCTTTATAGTTGCTTGCTCACCAAACATGCCATCTATCTGACAACTGGCATGCTCTATTTATATAGTTTAGAGTTAATGTCCTGTTTTTGTCCTTTTGTGAAGAATTGCCCTAATACTATCTGGTCAGTGAAACAACCCACACATTTCATAAAGAGAAGTCAAACATTTCAAACATTTTTTTTTCCTGAGAATTTACTGACTCAGTTTGCATCCTAATACCTCCATAGTTGCTATATTCTTATCAAACTGTTGTGTAAGCAAATAATGATCTTTTCAAATAGTTTTAGTTCCCGGTTTGCTGAAAATGTATCTCTACCTCATGTACAGTGTAAGGCCACTGCATAGTTAAAATTAGTATACATCTTAGTGGCTTAGGGACAAAGTACCTACCTTTATTATCAGCTTGACAGCCTCCACAGTTTCATCTGCTGAAACATCAAATGGTTCAAAAGATCCCTCAAAGGCTATGAAAATCCTCATTCTCTCAGCAAACAAAACAAAACAAACAAAAACCCAACCCTGCAACTTTTTTTCAAAGAATTGGATAGCTGGAAAAAACCCAATTCACAATTAAGGACAAAAATGATGGCCAGAGGCAGCTGTTACTATCTAGCTTGAAAGTTGAGCTGAGAGAATGTGAAGAGACAAGTCCTGCTGTCTGAGTATTGGGCAACACAGACAGCAGCTGTATTGGAGGAAATGTATCTCTGCCAATGGCAGTCAACAGCCACCTTGTTCCTATAGTACAGTAGCCAGCAAACTTGACAATGGTTGGGGCAAGTGTGAACAAGCACCAAACATGTATTACAGAAATGCCACACATAAATTACACTTTTCTGATGTGACCACCGACCACAGACTCTTGAATCTGTATTCACTCAAGTGCAGCTCTGATTGAAGGACCCTTCAAAATAGATATGTGATTGGGAATATACTGGCACACAGTGAAGCAAAACAGATTTGATTTCATTGAATGTGGTAATCCTGAAAGTTCTCTGTAAATAACTCTGAGCTGAAGCATTCTGGTTTCCATAACAACTCTGTGTACTTGTTCCCTGGCGGTATTTCTAATCCTGCTACCGGGTACAGAACAATGCCCACTTGGAGATGAATGCGTAGGCAAATGACTGTGGTTTCCCCTTTCCGTCTCTGTGTAATAGAATCAACCCAATAACAACACGGTATAGTTGATATGTGTTTTAGTCCTTGCCTTTATGTTGTTTACAGCAATTTACCATTGTTCTCTTCTTCAACTTCCCTTAGCATTGGTGGAAAACATTTCAAACTCTGCTCAATAACTGAGCAAAGATATTAAGCACCATTACTCAAGTTTATAGAGTAAGCATGTACTGGAACTTAATTCTAAGGAAGACTCTCCCAGGGTGATACATTTTGTTTAGTGCTGTTATGTCTGATTATTCATTTGTGTTTGTAAATCTCGTCTTCTTCCTCAAATTCCTCATCATCTAACAGAATCCTCATCTTGCACTTATTATTATTATTAACAGCACTTAGCACAATGTGAATCATGTGATTGGTGCCTGGTAAATGTTAACCTGTAGGTTGCTTCTGTTCCAATTTCCAACTTGAGTTCCAACAGCAAGAAATTTGAAAAAATGGAAAACCTAAAAAGGGCAAACGGTTTTCATTGCAGAGCTCTTTTTACATCATATTTTTCAAGTGTTGCAACTTCATGATATCTTTTTATGTTGTCAACGTTTTCATAGAAAGTCTATTAACATGGGGTGTAGTTGATGCTGCTTTGGTGTCAACCCTCAAAGTGCTGTGACTTTTGGCTGGTGAAAGCTCATAGCTAAAGCCCCTTCTCCAAGGAATGCCCTCAATTGGAAATTGGGAGCTTGAGATAAAAAGCCGGACGCCCCCCTCAATAACTGATGGCAAAGGGACTACAAAAGGCCTGGCTTCTCATCAGAAGGAGTGAAAACTGCAAAGGATTCTTGTAGATAAGGCTCTGGCCAGACTTTACCTGAGACTACACTCTTCCTCACTTTTTCTTCTTCCCAACTCTGCTGAACTCTCTTCCAGACTAGTTTTTCTTGTGCATTCCCTCAGTAAGCGACATACATCCCAATCCCTGTCTCAGGCTTTGCTTACAGAGAAACCAATCTAAGGCAGAAGATCTTAAAGAAGCTCATATGCTTTAAGAAATCACAACCAAGTGTTTTGTCGCTTCCTGAAATACATGTTTATTTATACATGTATATTTTTGTAGGCTGTAGTTACTTGCCTTTAGAGTAAATGCCCAGCTCAAAATTATGTTAAGTATTTGTTCCTTACCTCTGTCCTCAGCAGTGATGTTTGTAATATGACCCTTTTCTCATCATTACAGTTATTTGGACCAGAATGAAACTGTTAGAATCCTTTCTCTCTGGCCTGAAGGAAAATATGACTTTGTGGTTTGATCTGTAACATGCAACTTAGTGACTGTGAGTGAATCATCTTCTTCCTCTAATGTGACTGAGTGGCAGAGAAAGCTGAGAAAGAATGAAACAGACATACGAAGAGGAGCACAGGACATAGAGGGCACTCCCATAGTTTCTGTTGCCCTTGAATTGTGAGACACCTTCTCTCTATATATTTCTCCTCCTCCCCAATTTTGCTTAAGCATGCTTTAATTGGTTTCTATTACTTAAAATCAGAAGAGTTCTAATTCATATTTATCTTTTAAGGTTCATCTTCCTTTGGAACAAGATAAGGATATCCATTATCAGCACAATTGTTTAATGTTGTTGCCAAGATATTAGCCAAAATGTTTTGGCAAGAGACATAAACCATGTACCAATATGGAAAAATCTCCAAGGCATATGATTAGGTAAAAAAAAGTAAGGTGCAAAACAGAATGTGTCATATACTACAGTTTGAGGAAGAAAGAGGGAAATCATATCTATAGACATGATATACAATATAGATAGTTTGCATCAACCTCAAAATCCCTGGAATTATACTCAGGAAACTAGAATCATTGGTGCCTGTAGAGAGAAGACTTGAGCAGCCAAGGGTCAAGGATGAGAACAATACTTTTCACTGTATTGTCTTTTTTTTTTTTTTCTAATAGACTTTTTAACGGAACTTTTAGATTTATAACAAAATTAAGCAGAACATATATAGAGTTCTCCTGTACCTCTATACCTCCTGCCCCCACATTAGAGCCTCCCCCGTCAAAATCCCAGACTAAATGGTACATTCATTACAACTGATTAATCTACACTGACACATCATCATTGTCCAAAGTCCCTACTTTAAATTAGGGTACACTCGGTGTTATACATTTTATGGGTTTTGACAAATGCATAATGACATGTATCCACTGGTATAGTATCATATGGAATAGAGTAATTGCCCTAAAATCCTGTGTGCTCAGCTAATTTATCCCTTTTTTCTCCCCTACCCTCTGGTAACCACTCATTTTTTTACTGTCTCCATGGGTTTGTCTTTTCCAGAATGTCAGATAGTTGGAATCATACAGTATGCATCCTTTTCAGATATTCTTCTTTTGCTCAGTAATATGCATTTAAGGTTCTTCTGTGTCTTTTCATTACTTCATAGCCTATTTATTTTTTGTATGGAATAATATTCCATTGTTGGATGTACCACAGTTTATTTATCCATTCGCTTACTAAAGGATATCCTGGTTGCTTCCAAGTTTTGGTAATTATGAATAAAGTTGCTATAAACATCCATGTGTAGGTTGTTGTGTGGATGTAAGTTTTCAGTTAATTTGGGTAAATACCCTGGAGCACAATTGCTGGATGGTATGGTAAGAGTATGTTTAGTTTTGTAAGAAACTGCTTAACTATCTTTCAGAGTGACTGACCATTTTGCATTCCTACCAGCAATGAATGAGAGTTCCGATTGCTCCACATCCTCACCAGCATTTGTTGTTGTGTGTATTACCTTTTTATTCTTTTCTAATTTCGAACCATGTGAAAGCGTTACCACTCAACAAATTAAATTAGATAAAATACAGTAAAATGAAAAAAAAAAGTCCAACTGAGTCCTTTCAAAAGGCCTTCTTCATCTCCCCAGGAAAGTTGACCTTTCTCTCTCTCTCTCTTCTCTCTCTTTTTTTTTTTGACTTCTCTCTATTCCTTCACTGTATCATACATTTTTAAACTATTGGATCTTTTCTACTGCATTCCATGTATTATGTCAGTGTCAGCCTCTCCCATTAGACTATGAGGTTCTTCATAGTCAGAATGGACTATGGATGGAGAGGCAGTATCTTAATCACCTTTGTATCCCCAGTTGTCAGTGCTTTGCAGTGTGAATAAACAAGTTAGATTATTGTAGATTGATATCATTAAAAGTTACCTTGTAATAATGAAATGGTAAGTAGACTTGAAGCTCTTGGGGCAGCCTGAGTGGCTCAGTGGTTTAGTGCCACCTCCAGCCCAGGGGCTGATTCTGGAGATCAGGGATCAAGTCCCACATCGGGCTCCCTGCATGGAGCCTGCTTCTCCCTCTGCCTGTGTCTCTACATCTTTCTATCTTTCTGTGTCTCTCATGAATAAATAAATAAATAATTTTTTTTTTTTTTAAAGAAGCTCTCTTAGTAATCTAGGGACAGCTTGAACTGATGAAGCAGAGACTTGAAAATTTTCTTAGTTGCAATCACGGAATAGCTTGCTTTAGCATCTAGAAGCTCTTTTTGAGGTTTTTGTTTTTTTGTGGGATTTTTTGGCTAGGAGTTTTTAATTAATTTAGTTAGCCTACTGAGGGCTTCAAACATGCAATGGAATATGCTAGGTCTTTGGAAGATTTGGTGATGAATGTGACCTTAAGGGATTTCCCATGAGTATGGAAAACGGTAGGTGTCCAACATATCTGGACCAAGAACTGTATCATAGGATAAAGTGTGATACAAGATGTACAAACAAAATAGATGGCATGGAAGTGAAGAGATGTTTGGTCTTACATAAAGATATATTATTCATTTTAGTCATCCAGTACATATACACTGAGCTTTTACTATGTACCAGGCACTGTTCTCTGCAGGGTCACTGCAGTGACTAAACATGGAGCTTCCTGAATGTGTACATGTGCTTGGAGTAGAGGAAAGGTTCAGAGTAGGTAAGGAATGGTGGGAAGAGACAAAGACAGTAATTCATAAACAATAAGTAACTAAGCTTTGTTTAAAGAGAATGGTCAGATAGTAGGGATAAGCATGGAAAAAGTAAAGACCAATCTAGCGAAATAGGAAAGGAAGCGTTTGTTAGGAATAACGGGTATGAAAGAATTAGGTTAAATACAGAGAAAACAAGTAAATAGGAAGATGACACATCAGGGATAGAAAGAGCAAGAAAAAAATGTTATGTATGATCTGTACCGCGGTGAAAAAGGAAACAACCATGTCACAATCAGTGACTAATATTTTAGTCCTCGGATCTCTCATATATTTCATAGATGGAAATCAGTTAGTTACTTGATTCTTATTTCCGCATTTAGAGTTATGGCATTCTCCCTATTACAATTTAACCCCTTAGTTTATGTTCCTTTTAAAAACTCTGAAATAATCACATGTTATCATTGATTTAAAAATATTTTCTGATTTATGATATACTGATACATGTCATACATGCTATATGATATATACAAAACAAGAAGAAATAGAACTTTATGTCACATGGTAAATAATACTGTAAAGGAATACTGAATGATTGATGATTGATGGTCCTTTAAGTTCCTTAGGAGCATATGCTTTGGTATGAAAAATGCTCATTGGTGATGTGTTAAGAGAGAACTGATGGAATATGTTTTTTTTTAAATTTTTATTTATTTATGATAGTCACACAGAGAGAGAGACAGAGAGAGGCAGAGACATAGGCAGAGGGAGAAGCAGGCTCCATGCACTGGGAGCCCGACGTGGGATTCGATCCCGGGTCTCCAGGATCACGCCCTGGGCCAAAGGCAGGCGCTAAACCGCTGCGCCACCCAGGGTTCCCTGTTTTTTTTTTAATCAAAGGTTCGTTGACATGATATTATATTCGTTTCAGATGTACGACATAGGGATTTGACAATTCTATACATTACTCAATGCTCACTGCAATGTGTAGTCACCATACACATTTTCACAATATTATTGAGTATATTCCTTATGCTATACTTTTATCTCTGTGACTTTTATTTTATATTTGGAAGTTTGTACCTCTTAATTCTCTTTACCTATTTCACCCATCCCCCTACCCACCTCTCCTCTGGAAATCACTAGTTTGTTCTCTATATTTGAGTCTATTTGGTTTGTTTGTTTTTTCATTTGTTTTGTCTTTTTTTGTTTTTGGATTTCACATATAAGTGATATCATATGGTATTTATTTTTCTTTGTCTAACTTCACTTATCATAATACCCTCTAGGTTTATCCATGTTATCACAAATGTCAAGATTTCATTCTTTTCTATGGCTGAATAATATTTCATTGTATTTATGTGTTTGAATATACATATATTTATACACCACATCATATATATATACCATCATATATACCACATTTTCTTTATCCATTCATCTGTTGATGGGCACTTGGCTTGTTTCCATACTTGGCTATTGCAAATAATGCTACAGTGAACATAGGAGTGCATATATCTCTTTGAATTAGTGTTTTCATTTTCTTTGGGTAAATACACAGTAGTGGAATTACTGGATCATATGATAATTTTATTTTTAATTTTTAAAAAATACTGTTTTCCACAGTGGTTGCACCAATTTATATTTCTACCAACAGCAATTTACATACCACCAACAAAAGACATTCCTTTTCTCTACATCCTTGCTGACAGTTATTGCTTGTCTTTTATGATACTAGTCATCCTGACAAGGTCGTGTCTCATTGTAACATCTCTTTTTAATATACAATTATGCTTTTATTTTTATAACTTTAAAAATTTGTCATTGAGTTCTGTTGTTTTCATCTAAGAAAGCCTAAATATGCATTTGAATCGCCTGATGAGCCTTTTAATGTGGATTCTAACAGAGTAGGTTTTTTTTGTTTTTTACATTTTACTTATTTATTCATGAGAGACACAGTGAAAGAGGCAGAGACATAGGCAGAAGGAGAAGTAAGTTCCCTGTGGGGAGCCTGATGGGGGACTTGATTCCAGGCCCCTGGGATCACCACCTGAGCCAAAGGCAGATTCTCAACCACTGAGCCACCCAGGTGCCCTGCTAACACAGTAGTTATAAGGTGGGGACTGAGATTTCAGTTCTAACAAACTCCCTGGACCATATTCTAAATAGCAAGGAAATAAAAGCTCTTTGGAGATTTTTTAAAAAGTAATTGTAAAGAGAAGGAGAGTTTGAGTCAACTGCTTCCCAATTTAACATAAAGAAAATCAGAGGAAAATTATACTTTAAACTTCCACAAGAAATAGTCCTACAAAACCGTGATTTTAATCTTGCAATCCCTAATTTTCTTGAAAATGATAAAATATATAAACAAAATAATCTATTGAGATATGATTGATATCTTTAAGCATTTTTCATTTGTAGAGTAGTAAACGTAAAGTGAGCTACTTTCAGTTAAAAATTCATGAATTTTTAAAAGTTAGTATTAAAAATCATTTTTAGCAAATGAAAGATGCAAGCTTATTTTGACCACCAACCTTGCTTCACATTTCTTAACCTATGGAAAGTTTAAGAACTAGTAGTCTCTAATTCGAATATAAATTAGGTGTGATGATTTACTGTGTTGTCTCCTACTTCTGAGTAGTTCTTGGTAACCTTTCGCAAAAAGCATTTGTCTGTAGTGCCAGGTTGGACCTTTTTGCAATAGGCCAGTTTTTTGAGAATCAAAATAGGTTTGAAAAAAGAAAGTAGAATTCTTAATTCTCAATATTGTCCTCATATTATTCCTGATTCATTTAAAGTACAGTTTTAGTTTTTTAAAAGTAATTTATTGTTATTTTAATTTTAACTGGAAAAGAAATCATGCAGGTTTGGACAATCCTAAAACACCTAGATATGTTGAGTTCATTATAATATATCTTTGTAAGTGCATAGCATAGTTTGCAAAAAAGTAAGGGATACCCTCTTGGGTCAACCAAAGAGGGAATTAAAAATCAGATTTTACAGTTTCTTGAACTTACTATTTAGCAAAGAAACACATGAAAAGAAACAATAGATTAAAGAGATGGACTTAATCTGTAAAAGGAACAGATAATTTACAAGTTTGGTCTGCAGATCACAGCATTACCTGGGTACTTGGCTGGAACTTCGGAGTCTCAGGCTCCACCAGAGACCTATTGAGTCAGCATTTGTATTTCAGCAAATGCCCAGGTGTTTCTATGTGTAATCATGTTTGAAAAGCACTAGTCTGCCTAATGTCATAGCTGAGGGATACTAGGAAGGTTTCTCCTGACCCCCAAGTGTTTCCACTCATTCATTGTAGTATCAAAAATTTTATTTTCAGGGCACGTGGATGGCTCAGTCGGTTAAGTGCCTGGCTTTGGCTCACGTGATGACCTGGGGTCCTGGGATGGAGCCCTGCGTTGGGCATCCTGCTCAGGCAGGAGCCGGCTTCTCCCTCTCCTTCTGCCCCCCCCCCCCCCTGTTCTTGCTCACATGTTCTTTCTCTGAAATTAATACATTAAATCTTTAAAATTTAATTTTAATTTAAGGCATTGTGGTTTTGGAAGCTAACCTGCAAGATATATACCTTTAAGAAGACAAATGCTCTCGTATTCATTTGTTTAAAAATGTTCTAAATGACAGCTGGAAACATCTTTAGAGATCTAAGACGGGTACATTTCAGGTATTGGAGAATGAAGGATAGGCTTGGATAAGGGGTGCTACTGAGGCAGGACAGCCATACAGAGATAGAACGTGATAAAACTGAGGAACAAGAGATTGCATTACTTGCCCAAGTTCACCAAGAGAGTTATTCGGGTCCAACCTGGAGCCTTCTCTCTCATGTTATGTTGGCTACCTTATTGTTTATCATTTCAGTTCAGAACTCAGGCTCTGATATGGATGGACTTGCATTCACATCCCAGTTCCAGAGCCCAAGAAGTCTATTCCATTTTTCACTAGCTGCATGAATTTGGATGAGCTATTTAATTTCTTTGAACCATAGTTTCCCGATCTGTAAAAATAAACACAGTAGGATCTAAGGTTGTCATGAAGATTAACCAAATAATGTAAAAAAACTTAGTACAGGGTTGCTACAGCTGTTATTATTAGTTAGGAGGTCGGGGTTAGGGTGGGGCAAGGAAAAGTCTGGGAGTATTTTGAAAGCACTGATTACCTGGAGATCAAAAGCTAGATATAGGAAATAGCAATATTGAAAGGAATGATTGGAAAGGCTTGAGAATAAGGTATACCAGCTTTTCTTCGGGTGTTAATTGCTTTGTATATCTTCCCCTTCCTTTTACTATCAAACATTTGGTGTCCTTTGAGTTTTAGTTATTATTTCTTGTTAAAAAGAATGTAGCTGATAACCTTTTAACTGACACATTTATACCATGTACCTTTTTTAGAAGGTGATTGATATATTTCTTGTGCCTCATGTTATATTTGCCATGTACGATATACCTACCCTATGCTCCTTTCCCACCTCAACTTTCCTGCCAGTCTATGGAGTAATTATGTTTGCTTTATTCCCTTTTTTGTATCAACTGGTTTGAAAATTATATTCAATTTCTTGGCTCTCCATATGTTCTTGCATCTCCCCCTTCTT
This sequence comes from Canis aureus, assembly GCF_053574225.1. NCBI lineage: Eukaryota > Metazoa > Chordata > Mammalia > Carnivora > Canidae > Canis > Canis aureus. Next base: position 8,067,578 of record NC_135632.1, on the reverse strand, counting down.
TCTGGGTTCAATTTTTGACTTCTTGAAGACATCCTTTAGCAGTTCTTTCAATAAAAATCTCTTTGCATTCACATTTAAATGATAGGTTGGGGTGCCTGGGTGGCTCAGTCAGTTAGTTCAGTGTCTGCCTTCGGCTCAGGTCCTGATCCCAGGGTTCTGAGATGGAATCCTGCATTGGGCTCCTGGCTCAGTGAGGAGTCTGTCTCTCTGTACCTATCCACCCCGTCCCCCGTTGGTGCCCACTGCTGCTCATGGCCCCCCCTTCATTCTCCTCCACCCCATGCTCTTTCTGGTTGTTCTCTTGCACACACATGCTCTCCCTCTCTCAAGTAAATGAAAAATAAAATCTTAAAAAAATGTATGCTAGCTTAACCCTGCATACAATTCTAGATTGACAATTCCAATGATTTTACTTCAGTATTTGAAGATATTACTTCATTGACTTCCAGTTTCTTTTTTTTTGCTGAGAAAGTCAGTCGCCATTCCTTTGTATTATTTTTTAATTTCAGAACTTGCTTTTCTTCGATTTTTAAATTTCATTATAATACCTGTATTTGAATTTGTGTTTCTTTAGGGTATATTTCCTGGGCTGGAATTTGTGTCATAGAAAATGTTCTTTTTCAGCCTTTCCAGATAATGCCAAATTGTTTCCCAAAATGATGGCCTTAATTCACACTCCTGAGTTCTTACATCTTTATATAGCATTATGTCACATAAGTTTTTGCTTGCTTATAATTTTGTTAGCAAATAGAGGAAGATTGCTTCTCAGTCCCAAATGAGAAAGGAAAAGTTGAAATTGTATGTTATTCATCATAAATAAAGAAAGGGAGACAACTCACCCCAAGGGAAACAATGACCAGATCGTTTTTTAAGGCATTTAACCTGCAATAGACTTTTAAAAAAAATCTTTTTCAATTCCTTTGAAAATAAATAAGCTTTGTGGAAAAAAACTTTCTGACTGATACATGTTCTTTTGTGTTCTGAACTTTTCACTTACTATCTTACGAGATGAATTTTTGTTTGGGACTTGGTAAAAAAAAAAATTGAGTCTTTTCTAATCCTTGGCCCTAAACTCCCTAAAATAGTTTTTAGAAGTTCTTTTCAGTACTTCAAATGTGCCTCCTCCCACATATATGAATTTCTATGGATTGTTTATGGATTCCTTTCCTTCTTTTATCACAGTAATACATTTATTCTCTGTTCAAAATGAAAATAGGTTTTTATTTGATTCTAAAATTTTTTTCTGATTTTTTAAAAAAAATTTTTATTTATGTACTTGAAAGAGTGAGCACAAGACAGAGAGAGATGGAGAGCAGAAGCAGGAGAGGGACAGAGGGAGAGGGAGACTTGGGGCTCAATCCCAGGACCTGAGATCATGACTCTAGCTGAAGGCAGATGTCTAACCGACTGAGCCACCCAGGTGCCCCATTTTTTTCTGATTCTAAATATAATAACATTTAGAGTCATTTTAATGTCTGTAGTTGATCTCAGCACTTAAAACACTGCCTGCATTCTTGTCACTATTTAGGGAGAATGACTTCTAAGCCATTTTAGACAGTAAGCTATTTGGGTATTCTCTTTTTAGTTGTTGCTGTCTTACAGTATTTTGGAGGTAGGAAATGCTACAATATCACATGCTGTTTATACTTTTTTTTTTTTCGTTTATACTTTTAGGAGCATGTATAGGTGCCCCTAAAAGCACTAAGTCCTAAAAGCTCATTTTCTTTTTTTTTTTTAAAGGAGATAATTAGCAACTATTAGTACCATGTGCCATATTAACCCTTCATGTTCTTGAAAACCACAACTAAGATATCCGTCAATCTCACTGTCTAATGTACTTTAAAAAACTGGTACATTTCCCCAATCTATTTTCTTCCAGTTTGCCTTCATTCAGCACAATGGGGAGAACAATTGCTTCTGCAGGGTGTAGCACAATTCTGCGTAAATGCAGTAAAAATAGCGTGTTACCTTGTTCATAGTTGAGAGAACTACACCTATAGTGATCTGAAGAGAAGAATAAAGTCAGATTAAAATGTTCTGTACTCGGGGCACCTGGGTGGCTTGGTTCTATGAGCCTCGGACTCTTGATTTAAGCTAATGTTTGATCTCAGGGTTCTGGGAGGGAGCTGTGAGTCAGACTCCGAGCTCAGTGGGGAAATCTGCTTGCTGTTTCTCTGTCCTTCCCCTACTTGTATGCTCTCTCGTTGAAATAAATAGATAAATCTTAAAAAAAAAAAAAAAAAAAAAAAAAAGGTCCTGTACTCAAGGTGCTTTTATTTAAGGAATAAACAAAGCTGTTTTTTTTTTCCCTTTCCTTTTCAACGTGTAGGATATGGACAATATATTTTTTTTTTTTTGCTTTTCATGATGTCATTAAAAATATCGGTTTTAGCATAAAACCAACTTGAGATACTTTGATGAAACGCTTCTAGAGATATTGTAATTATGTTTACATTAATTACACTAGCCTTTATGTAATATTTCCAGTTCTGATTTTGTTAGCTCCTCCCTCCCTCCTCTTCCCTCCTGATTCTGATTTTTATTTATGACTCCCTTAAAGGCAGGACAATACATTATTGTCCTCACCACTGCTGAAGATCTTAGAATATGTAGTATATATAGTCATAAGACACATAACAGAGCAGAGTACCTTTCATGGACTTTATTGAATTTTATTTTGCTGTAATTATTTTTTGTGTGTGTGTGTAAGTTTCGAGTACATAATAATCACGAGGTTCAAAATCCAGAAGGCACAAAAGCATACACAATAGGGAGTTTTCCTCCCATTCCTGTGTCCCAGCCACTCAGGTATGCCCCCTCCCCGAGCAATCAGGGTGACAAATTACATCAGGGCTGTTCCACAGGTGTTTTTACCTGATAACCCTCTCTACCCCCCTCCTTTGTTTAAAAGAGAAGGTGTAAGAACGTGAAACCTGTAAGGGTCGGTTAAAGGCACCTTACTATGAAGAAGCAGGACCAGAATCTGGGTTTGCTGGCGTTCTAATTCGGGGCTTTCGGGCATTCTCCACACTAAGGCGCGCCGCCTCTTTAAAGGGGTTGAGGGATCCCCGGGGGGCTCAGCGGTTGAGCACCTGCCTTCGGCCCAGGGCGTGACCCCGGGGTCTCGGGATCGAGTCCCGCATCGGGCTCCCTGCACGGAGCCTGCTTCTCCCTCTGCCTGGGTCTCTGCCTCTCTCTCTCTCTCTCTGTGCCTCTTATGAATAAATAAATAAAACCTTAAAAAAAAAAATAAAGGGGTTGAGTCCACCACTGGTTCATCAGTGCGGCTTGTTCCAATCCAGGTAATTCTTACGTTTCAGAGCAGTTTGCTTTAAGGTCGGCGTACCCGGGACGCAGAAGGTTAATCGCAGGAGGTGCCTTTTCTTTTTCTTTTTCTTTTCTTTTCTTTTTTTTTTTTTTTTTAAAGGGCTGACCTAGGGCTCGATCACGCGGCGCGACCTCCGCCGGGTCCCGGGGATGGCGCGTGGCAGGCCGAGTGCTGACGTCAGCAGCTCCGGGCCGGGCCTCCGGGTCCCCGCTTCAGCCTCGGGGCCGCCGGCGTCTCCCGCGACGCGACCCCGACCGTTCCCGGGGGCGTCGGCGGGCGGTTCCGTCCTCGCCCCTTCGGCCCTAGCCCGCCCGCCCTGCCCCCTCCCCGCGCCCCAAAGCGGCTCCTTTGCAGAAGCCCGCCCTACCCTACCCTTCCCTACCCTTCCCTTCCCTTCCCGGGAAGACGGGATCACGCGGCCGAGAACGCGACTCCACGAGCCGGGCTTCTCTCCGGGCCGGGCTGGAGCGAGCCGCCAGGCGCCGCGGGAGAGAGGGAAGGCGCCTCAGCGGACAGCGCTGCGGGCCAATGGCTGTCCTCTGTGGTCGGGTGCGGGCCAATGAGGCGCGCGGGGGCGGGACTTCCGCCTGGCCCCGGCGGTGCCTTCCCGGCTCGGATTCCGGCCGCGGGGGTCGGTGCGGATGTTCAGTCATGAAGTCGGGGTAGGGACTTCTCCCGCAGCGACGCGGTGGGCGAGCCTGTTTGTTCTGCGGGGTCCGGCTTGCAGGTAAGAGCCTCTGTGGCCTCTCGGCAGCCGAGCTGGGGACTGTCACCGCCCCCCCGCGGCCCCCCGGGGCCTGGCCTGGAGAACACACCCCCTCGCCGGCCCTCTCGGTGGCGGCCCCGCTGCTGAGTCTCTGCCGCTCCTCCCCCCGGGCTGGGTGCGGAGGAAATAAGCCTTTTTTTTTTTTTTTTTTTTTTTTTTTTTGCCAAAGGTTGAAAAACAAACAGCCGCTCGCGCTGTGTCCTCCTCGGAGGGCAGACTCCCGCTGTCCCCAACCCCTGTGCGCATCCTTCGAGTGTGGACGTGTCTGAAGTTGTTACCTGCTTGGCCTCTCGCGTTCCCACCCTGCGGCGCAGCAGCCTGGGGGGACGTTTGCGGGGCTGCCCGCGGGCAGGTGCCTGCCGCAGAGTCCCCGGGCGAGATCGCTGGACTCTAGTCGGCGGGGACCGTGTGTAGCCTTGGAAGGGAGGAGGGGCGGTCAGTCGCCGTCTTGGACTTGCATCCGCCTCCATCCCCCGCTGGAAGCTGGGGCGGGACTCTCCTAGGGACACCTCTACGTCCCTGTCCTTTCAAAGCCAGCAGCCCTGCCAGGGCGCTCAGGGAGGGAGTCGACCCGCACGGGTCCGAAGAACTCTGCCCCGGTTTGGGGAGGGAGGGGAGGGGAGGGCAGGCATGGGGACCCAGCGATCCCAGGAGCACTCAGGCAACTTTAGAGGCAGCCACGGAGTGTTTTCTGCTAGTGTCTGGTGAATATCTCAATTCTGTCCACACCTGGGAGGAATACACTTCCGAAATGATTGGTTCCAGCCTCCGTTTCAGCACCGTGGGCAGCTGCTGAGGTCCGTTTCTGCGGCCCCCACACTTGCCCGAGGGTTAAATGTTCCCCAGTGTGATGCAGCAGGAGCCGTGAAGGGACGCACTCCCTTCAACAATGCTCTGTTGTTCTCCAAGAAGAACATCTGCAGTTTTTTTGATACAGTATAAATAAGATGGGTGTGCCTCCAGAGGGCTGTAGAGGAGCACGTCAATTCAAGATTTAAGGAAGGGTGGGATCCCTGGGTGGCTCAGCGGTTTAGCACCTGCCTGCGGCCCAGGTCGTGACCCCGGGGTCCCGGGATCCAGTCCCGCGTCGGGCTCCCTGCGTGGAACCTGCTTCTCCCTCTGCCTGTGTCTCTGCCTCTCTCTCTCTGTCTCTCATGAATAAATAAATAAAATCTTAAAAAAAAAAAAAAGATTTAAGGAGGGGCTTTCAAGGGTTTTTATCTATTTCAGGACTGTTTTTTGTGGGTTGAAGAGAGGAGTGCCATCTAAAGTGACACAAAAGTGGACTTGTAGCTGTTAAAAAGAATTTCAAACAGAAGGTAAAAAGTAGTGCAGTGCTGTAGTTTGGAGCCCATGGGGATTTATTAATGGGTTTTGGGATCAATTTAGTTCATTGACGTTGGAAAGGGGAAAAAACGTTGGAAAGGGGAAAAAACATATCAGGACATCCTATGGAGTAAGATTAAATATTATTTTATGAAGCTTTCGTTTGTTTTTTTTTAAATATGTGTATAGGAAGAGGAAGATGTAAATGCATATCATATTATTGTGGATTATGGCAAAACAGCGGATCCCAGATTTCTTTGGGTCCAGGCTTCAGCTCTGCCACTTACTTACTAATTCTATGACATTATCTGTGAGTAAGGGAAGAATTGTCGGAATTAGTTGAAATAAAATGTCTGCTACATAGTTAAGCCTCAAAGTGTTTTTTGTCTTTTTTTGTTGTTGTTGCTCTGCCACTTACTTACTAATTCTATGACATTATCTGTGAGTAAGGGAAGAATTGTCGGAATTAGTTGAAATAAAATGCTACATAGTTAAACCTCAGAGGGTTTTTTTTTTTTTTTTTTTGGTTGGTGTTTGTTTACTTGTTTTTGAAACGATTGGGTAGTAAAAGCCCGGTTATTTCTGTGTCAGGAATGACAACTGTTTTATTAATATATATACATTTTTTACCTTGTGTTTATTTGAGCCCACCAGTGTGATGTCTCCAGATGTAATAGTAAATCATAGGGACATAATCTTGGTTTGTGAGGTTTAATACTGAAGGGTTTGGATCTATCCTTGTTTAAAGCTTATTTCTCTCAAGCATTTTGGGAGGGGCCTAAATTGTTACTAGCATCCAACACCCTTCTTTTGATATATTTATCAGAAATTTTTCAGGCACTCATTTTAACAAAGTTAAGGCAGGACTAAGGGTATGATAAGTTTATGTCTTTGAGTTAAAGCATTTTACATTTTATAGTTCTTCCCATAGGATGTAATAAAATGAAGTGGCTTGGTCAGATATCATGGTATATTTATTTCATGTTGCTATGACCTAAAAATGGTTGATATTTAAATTAAAAGTGTCATTTTGGACATTTTAAAACCGGAGAGTTAATAATGTTTAACAGAAGACAAATGAGTTTGAGTCAAAAAAGTCTTTTGTACCATTTGACATATTACTATCATATGGCATTGCATATGGTAGTTTCATATGACCCAAAAAAGGGAAGAAAGTTTAGTAAGCATTGTTACTTTTCTCAAAAGAGGAAACAGAACTAATAGACAAGTGCATTTCTTTTAATAAAGCATGGTTTAATAATTGCTTAAAAATTCGTGTATTCTGCAAATATTTATGAGCATATATCAAAATTATATTGTTAAGCTTTACAAAGCTTTTACCCAAAAGTTGATTTGGAAACAATGAGAACATATAATTGATATTGTCAGTTTACATATTATAACATATAAATAACAACAGTACTAATAGATAACGCTGATTTTTTTTTTTTTTTTACTATGGGCCAAATATAATTTTAAGCACTTTATATTATGTCATGTAATTCTGTTATTCATGTGGTAAGTAGTACAATTATCCCCCTCTTATAGATGGAGAAATGAAGACCTTACAAATACATAACTTGCTGAGTTCACACGGACTGATAGTGGAGTAACTGGAATTTGAACCTAGGCATCCTGACTATAAAGCTTGTCCATCTTGTGCCATGTTTTACTAAAACAAAAACAAACAAACAAACAAACAAACAAAAACAACAAAACTAAAAAAAAAACTAAAAAAAAAAACCCCAAGTATATCTGTATATCTATATCTATACAGAATGCTGAGGTACCTGGGTGGCTCAGTCAGTTAAGCATCTGACTCTTGATTTCAGCTCAGGTCATGACCTCAGGGCTGTGAGATGGAGCCCTGTGTTGGGCTCCATGCTGGGTGTGGAGCCTGCTTAAGATTCTGTCTTTTCCCTCTGCCTCTCCCTCCCCCTTTCCCTTTCTAAATAAAAAATAAAATTAAAAAAAATATAGAATGCAATGGGGTTATTTTGGATTCCTCCTTGTTTAGATGATCTTGGCTAAGCTCTGTTGTCCCTGTTTCCTCAATTCCTTTCTCAGAAATACAATATTAAGCCATTATGTTTTTGTGGGGATTAAGACAATTGGTAAAGCACTAGAGAGAATGTGTTCAATAAATGATATATGCCTCAGCCTTTTTCCTTTTATGTTGAGGATGTGATCATTTGAAAGGTTATTAGCAGTTGGAAGAGAATAGGAGAAAAAAGATAGTTCCTCATAAGGATGCTACCCAAGCAGAGAGATAAGAGGTAGGAAAGCTGAGAACATTTGCCAAGGTTTAATGTTTAAGGAACAGACTGGTAAAGGTAGATCAATACAGATTATGGAGATCTTAAATGCCATGATAAGGATTTTGTATGTGATTCTAAATTGAGAAGAAGCCCTCTTTATGGATATGAATCTGGAACAGAAGTGCAGCAAAGGAGTTTAAGCCTGGAGGTAGGAATACCAGGGGGTTTAATTACAGTAGTTGAGGCAAGAAGCGATGATGGTGGCGTTATAAGGAAGGGTATAGATCTAGAACACCCTTCCAGATCAACAATGTTGATACCATTGTATCAACATTGTGAACTGACCTGAGTATGGGCCTAAGACAAATTTTGGGGAGGTTAGTGATGTTATTAACAAAAATAAGGAGATTGAGATGGACAGGTTCTAGTGGAAGGGAATTTAGGAGGAGAACTTATGGTAGGGATTTTTATTTTTTATTTTTTAAATAAAATTTTACTTATTTATTTGACAGAACAGAAGCAGGGAGAGCAGCAAGCAGAGAGAGGGAGAAACAGACTCCTTGCTGAGCAGTGAGCCCGGTTTGGGGCTTGATCCCAGGAGGGATCATGGCCTGAGCTGAAGGCAGATCCATAACCCTCCTTGCTGAGCAGTGAGCCTGGTTTGGGGCTTGATCCTAGGAGGGATCATGGCCTGAGCTGAAGGCAGATCCATAACCAACTGAGCCACCCAGGCACCCCTATAGTAGGATTTTAGTTTGGATACTGAGGAGTTCTTCAGATGTTTGGAAATGTACAGTAGGAGCTGGAGATCTGTGTATTCGATAAAAAGGGAAAAGCCCATTGTGGGGAGGTGATCTAAGGCAGTCGCCCTCTGGGTCAAAGTTTCATAGGAGTGATATAATGCCTGAAGGTCCTCAGAAATGCAGATTTCTCACTTGTAGAGATGTACCCAGTATTTCTCCCTGTAACATATTTTGTGTCCTGGGAGGATGGAAGGGATGGTAGTACAGAGGGAAAACTTTGGAAACCTAGCAACACTCACATTTATTTTTCAAAAGAGAAGCAGTAAATTGAAGGCTCAGGATTCTCACAGTAAGGACTTGGAAAGATGCTATGATTTTTATCTAGTGCCAGGCATAGACATTTTTACACACATGTTGAACACTGAATTGTTGTAACAGCTCCAGATTTGTTATTTTTGTACTCTTCTCTTTGTTACCCTGAATTAATTAATAGCAAAACCTTAAAAATCAGAGAGCCTGTGTGCTTGTTATGGGGGCAACAAGAAGAGGGAACCTAGAATGATTATATTTATAGCCAGGATTGTGGGAGAAGAATCTCCAAGGATCAGAGAAGGCTGCGTGATGTGGGAGGAAGAATAGAAATTCTGTGAATAAATCCCTCTACCAACCGTTCACCGGCTTCGATTCTTCATTCTGTAAAATGATGATGATAATAGCAATTCTGACCTGTTACAAAAAAGAAGGACAACATCTGGAGACCCTCTATACTTGAAAAAGAGGGCTCTAAATAGAAGCCCTTGTCGGTTTCTTTTCTTGGCAGATTTACTAGGGTTTGGTGTGGTTGGGTAGGGCATGATGTTAAATAGTATATCCATCTGTGAACTAATTTTAGTTTTCTTCAATGCAAGGTCTCGGTAAATGGCCAGTGAAATAAAAGATTGGATGTTAGGCACACACATTAGGGTAAGGAAAGTTTTACATATTTTGTCACTCCATTGTTGGAAACATTACTTGCATCCTACTACTTGGATCCTAATAGTTGTATCATTCATGCACTCAACAAATATTTAAGTACCTCTTATTAGAGGCCCTGTTCTACGCACTTAGAGTACCTCAGTGAACCAAAGAGACTAATTAATCTTTGCCCTCATAGACCTTATCTTCTAGTGGGACAAATAAGGTATCTTTTAATAATGGAAAGTAATTAGATATTTCTAATACTATGTATTTATAAAATCATAATTTTTAAAAATAATTTTATTATTTATTTTAAAGAGAGAGAGAATGAGTATGCATGAGGCAAGTTGAGAAGCAGAGGGAGAGCAAAAAGCAGATTCCATGCTAAGGGCAGGGCCAGATGCAGGACTCAATCTCATGACCCTGAGATCATGACCTGAATCGAAATCACTAATGGGATACTTAGCCAACGTAGCCTCTCAGGCACCCAAAAAAATCATAATTTAAAAAAGATAAGACTACTTTACCAGATTGTAAATAATATTGTAGAGCACTCTGAAAGAAGGGACTGTGTTAGTGTTACTCGTGTGTCTCCCAATTTCCCCTTCTTCCCAGTGGAACGACTTAGAGGTATTTAATATGCAGCAAATGTAGATATTCATTAAATGTTTATGATAGGGAGAAGGAATTGTGTTAAGTCACAGGCCAGATCTTAAAGGAACCAGTTAAATATAGCAAACATTAAGGATCGAAGTACTCACTAGATTGATAACTGGGAAAAAGAGAAAAGTGCTATGAATTGCATTGCCTGGTTTGCCTATGAGGTTGAAATGGAAATAAAATTATATTGAAGCTGTAAGCATCAACATTAAGGGAATGTGGGTGTACCAAACTTGCCCACCAATTAGCTGGGTGATTTGACATAACTTTACCTCTCAGTTCATTTCCTCATTTACAAAATGATGTTGTATTTTTCTAGTTAAAGCAAAATCTGCTTTTAGGACTTAAAAATATTTATTGCAGTAATGCTCCATTTTAGTAGGGCAGATAGGACAGAGCTGATCCTGAGCTTCCATGGTAATCAGACTAAATTTATACCTAAAGAACTAGATTTAAAAAAAAATCTACAAAATTATTATCTATTTATGTTACTAATATGACTGCATTGTAATTTTAAAGAGTAAAGCAAAATACAGCCCAATATAAATTTCCCTTTTTGCCATTATGTAGGAAAAACAAGCCATAGTATTTTAGACCCTAATAATGGATATTCATACTTTCATTTTATAACAGCCTTTGATTTTTGTGCCAGGTACTAAGTATAGAAATCAGAAAAAGCATAATCCCTAACTTCAAGGAGTTTTAAAGGTAATGGGAGTGATGAACAGTTAGTTTTGTATTGTGGTGGCGTAGAGAAGGCACTTATATAATGAGGGGCTGTGAGAAGAGAAAGCTCATATGGTTAGAGAAGAAAGACTGAGGAGCAATGGCAAGGGACGAAGCTGGAGTTGTAGAGCCAGTTTATGAAAACTTTCTCTGCTAAGCTACAATTTAATTTTATTCTGAAAGTTGTTTAATCTGTTGATAAATTTTATGCAGGAAATAACATGATCAGGTATTTGCATAGGTACCTTTGCATTCCTCTTAAGACAATGATATACAAAGGAAATATATTATTTCAATGATACAATCCTACTTGAGGAAATCAGACTTTTAACTATTTTAGTCTTCAATAAAGTCTGAGGAGGACTAGTGTTAATTTTGTGGCTTTAGAGTATCAGTAACTATAAAATGTTTGGATATTAGAACATTTATATATTCATAACCACATTAATATAAATTGAGAAGACAACTGAAATTTTGGGATATTCTGCTTATTGAAGTAAGAGAGCTTCTGGTCAGCTATAAGAATTTGATTTAGAATGCTTTCTCAAACTAATTTGTTGAAGTTTGATTGAATGTGACTCTAGTTCAGGTTCTAATGACCGATATACTCTGTTAAACTTTAAAGAGGGAATGAATTTCCAAGGAGAAGTACCACCTTGTGATGGATGAATATTTTTAAATCCAGTCATGAGAGAGACAAATAAGAATTGAATTTTTACTTTGCTTAGATATAAAACACCTGATAAAATGTTAAAGAATAATTTATTGGCCTAGTTACTGTGCTTGTAATTTACATGTTTGTCCAACATTTATCGTAAGCATTAAAGGCTTAAACTTTTTTTTTTTTTTAAGATTTTTTAAAAAATTTATTCTTGAGAGAGACAGAGACAGAGGCAGAGACAGAGACACAGGCAGAGGGAGAAGCAGGCTCCATGCAGGGAGTCCGACGCCGGACTTGATCCCGGGACTCCTGGATCACGCCCTGGGCCAAAGGCAAAGGCAGCGCTAAACCGCTGAACCACCCAGGGATCCCCAAAGGCTTAAGCTTTTTTGAGGTGAAATTCAGCTAACCTGAAATTAACTATTTTACAGTGAACAAGGGAGCAGCGTTTTGTATATTCACAGTGTTCTACAACTACTTCTGTCTAGTTCCAAAACATTTTTGTCATTTTTATTTTTATGATGTCAGATTATCCTAAATATGAATAGTTTGTAGTGTCCTTCCAGTATACTGTTAAATGATTTTCTAATTATACTAGTGAATTCCTGGTATCATGTTATATATATACTGGGCTATTATAATAGAAAATAGAACATTATATTTATTTATTTGTTTATTTTTATTTAAGTATTTTATTTATTTATTCATGAGAGGCACACAGAGAGAGGCAGAGACCTAGACAGAGAGAGAAGTCGGCTCCTCATGGGGAGCAGATGTGGGACTCAATCCTGGGACTTCAGGATCATGCCCTGAGCCAAAGGCAGACAGACGCTCAACTGCTGAGCCACCCAGGCATCCCGAACATTTTATTTTAAGCTTTTGGAGGGGACTTAATTCTGATGTTACAGAGAAAGGCTTAGGGAAAACCATACTTAGCACTGTATCTGGTTTAGGGATCCATGAGTAATAAGATTGGAATGGAAACTGATGTGAGTATATAAATTATCACTAATAAACATATTAATGATAAACATAATAATAAAAAAGTTTACCTTTCTCAGTTTTTCTTGTAAGTTTTCAAATATTTAGCCTTATGATTTTATCATGAATAGGCATAGGAACAGTTTCGACCTTACCAGTAATTCAAAGCAATGCAAATTTATACAATTATCAGATCTTCTGGGAAGGCTGGAAATTTGATGATGCAGACCTGTATTTGAATATTAGCTCTACTTTATAAGAGGTGTCATTGGGCAAGTTACTTGAAAATAAGAGCAAATACTTATAAAGTTCTTGGTATATGGTAGGCACTGTTATAAACACTTTGTTACTGATTAAATCTGTTTCTTTATGGAAAGATTATATAATCGATCTCTATTGATAGTATTTTGAGGATTAAAAAAATAATGCATATTAAGTACTTAACCAAAAATGTGGTAAGCATTCAATATACATCAGCTATATTTATCATATAACTTTACCTAATATCAACTAAGATGGGGAAAGGATAATCAGTGCAATGAAATGCACACTTATTTGGAAGTGTAACTAGAAACATTATTTCTAGAAAGCAGTTAGGCAATATGTATAAACTTAAAATGTTTCTTTGGTGTGGTGATTCCACATCTAGGAATTTATCCTAATAAAATAATCAGAAATGTGTAAATATATTTATATTTATCTTAGAATTATTTGTAACTGCCATAGTTGGATTCATCTTAATATTGACAGTTGTGGAATCATTAGAAAAAGCCATGATTGAGCTATATAATGGAATAATAAATGGCAATTAACATTTTATTCCAAAGGGTAAATGTTGTGAGAAGTTTTATTCCAAAGGGTAAATGTTTGATATAACTTTCAGCAAAAAAGCATACAAATCATAACACAATATGATACAAATGATGTAAAATATGGTAGAAGAAACAGTTACTCATGGTTGGTTCAGAGAAGCAGAACCATTGTGAATAAAGTGAATGGTGTAGAATAAAGGATTAGATTTTAAGAAATTCTAGCAACGGGTTATGAAATATATTGAAATATATTGTAAGGTTGTTGCCTTTGTGCCTTGTATGTTGGATGAGCTAGGTTCAGTATGGGTTAACTGGGTGGCAGTAAAGAAGAAGAGCTTAAAGTGAGGTTTGGAGATCAAGGATATACTAAAACGAACTGTGATAACTAACACATGAGGACAAACACTAATGTTATCTGTGAATGTTAACGTTATGGGTAATCAATATTTTCTTTTTTTTAAGTAGGCTCCATGCCCAGCATGGAGCCCAATATGGGGCTTGAACTCAAAACCCAAGATCAAGACTTGAGCTGAGATCAGGAGTATGATGCTTAATTGACTGAGCCACCCAGGCGCCGCTCAATATTTTCTTTATACTTTCCAGTGAGCATTTTTAACATTAGAAAAAAAAACCCTATTTTATTAGATAGTAATATAATGAATAATGTATAAAGAATAGAAGCTAATTACAAGGGTATTAAGTTAGTAAACAGTGGAACCAGGATTAGAACTTTGATCCCTATATTACAACTTTCCTTAAAAGTCTTTGCAATTACACTTTAAAAGCTAAATCAATTTGTCAGGGTTTCTGAGAGAAACCACAGTGATTTTTTTTAAAGAGATTTGTTTATTTTTAGAAAGAGATAATGAGCTGAGCATGAGCAGGAGAAGCAGAGGAAGAGGGAGAGAGAATCCCAAACAGATTGAACATGCAGAAAAGTTGTAAGAATAGTATAGAAATCTTTTTATTTTCTTAATCATTTGAGAGTAAGTTGTTCATGTGATGCCCTATACCCACCAAATACTTTAGTGTAAGATTCTTAAAAAACAAAGATATTCTCCTTGAAGAAATTGATGGTTTTAGGGTATAGGTGGGAAAACTGTAAGATGAGACTGGAAAATCTTGTCAGGAAGCAAAGAAGGGCTCAAGAATGATGGAGAGCTATCAAAAAGACATAAGCCATTTTGAGCCAAGTTGGGGATAATTAGGCATCAAATAATTACTATAATGGTTTATAGCCCATTGAATAAAATAGCAATCCATGATTCCATACTAATATAAATGAATAGGTTGAAAATTTGATGAGAAAAAGAATAACTACTATTTATTTTTTTAAAGATTTTATTTATTTATTCATGAGAGAGCCACAGAGAGAGGGGCAGAGATCTAGGCAGAGGGAGAAGCAGGCTCCATGCAGGGAGCCCAATGTGGGACTTGATCTGGGAACTCTGGGATCCTGAGCCAAAGGCAGACACTCAACTGCTAAGCCACCCAGACGTCCCAATAATTACTATTTTAGACAGAACAGTGACCCCAAAGATGTCTACATCCTAATACCTGGCACCTGTGAGTATATTATCTTCTGTGATAAAAGGAACTTTGCAGAGGACTAAGGACTTTGGAGGAGAAAGATTATCCTGGATTATCCATGTAGCGTATTTAGAAGAAGGAAGCAGAAGAGGAGTTCAGAATAATGTGATGTGAAAGATATCATCTGACTTTGGAGGTGGAGAGAGGGGCCCACATCAGAGAATGGGGCAGCCTCTAGAAGTTGATAAAAATAACAATCAATTGTTGTGTAATTGAAAACATTTTTATTTTAAAACATACATGCATAATAGCCTAGAATAGAATATGAAGTTTGTGTGGCTTTAAGAAATAAATGATACTTCAAAGAGACTGTGAGTGCTCTTTTAGATTCTGTGCCTTAATAACATACTAATGGCCATATATTTATTTTATTTTTTCCCCTGTTAAATGAGAGAAACACTGCTTTATTTAAATACTGTCATGAACAGAAAGCTAACCATGTCAATTTATTTTCTTTCTGCTTCATACTCACCCATCAATACCTGATACACAATAAAGGACAGGACTCTAGCAGTTCTCATTTACAAAGAGCATGATGTTAGGCTTTGTCAGGCCCTGAAGGGGACAGGCTGCTAGAGGGGACAGAGTGCTAGAGGGAACTTATTAGAGAAAGGGTTTTTTTCTTCCTGGTTCCTGTGACCTGTGTTTTCCTTTTCTTGTTGTTGCATGATCCGTCAGCAGCCCATGTGGTTGAGGACATCTGGTGATTGCCTCAGCCATGTGTCCAAAATACAGAGGCCCTCAGTGATATTGCAGCCCCAGTTCAGAACTGGGACTACTGTGCCTCCGCCTTTCTAAGGTTGATATCTTGCACTTAGGTCTCAATGCCTTCAGTGCCTTGACTACCTGTGCATATGGGCCCACCAGTTTTGGCTTGTCTACCTCAGGGAATTGTATTGCTGTTCTCTTGATATGGATACTGTGCATTCCAGGCCTCGTGCCCACAGCAGTGTCTGGAGTACCTGCCCACCAGCCTCGGCTTGCCTGCACTCCAGACCATTGCTTCCTCCTTGCCTGGCAACATTGGATCAACTTTGGTTTAGATAGCCTGGTGAAATTCTTTCTAGTGTGCTGCAGCCGTACCTTCTCCAGTGAGAAACCCCAGCCTTGGGGAGGGGACCAAGGGGAAAAAAGGAGAAGGGAAAAAAAGGGGAAGGGGGGGAAGGGGAAAAATATTTCCCATAATGGTTTAATAATTACTTTAAAAATTTTAAAACTTCTTTATTATAATTGACATGCTATAAACTGTACCTATATAAAATGTAGAATTCTTCTCTCCTGCTCCTTGCCACCCCTTGTTCCATCTTAATAGTTATTCCATCGTAGTTTACTAGTTATTTCTGTCAAACATTTTCTTCTGTTTAATTTACTTAATAGTTTCTGTCCTGTAATTGAACACTGTTAATACAGAGTTGATCCCTGGAGTGGTTCTAGGAGCTAGATCTCAAAATGTGAAGTTTTGGTATTGGTTTGGTCATGTTTTTCATCATGAACACAGTTCTGAGCTCCTTGCCAGTGGAAGTGGGGTGCTAGCAATCCATGGCATCACAGTTCATCAGGCTATTGCTTGTAGGTTCATAGTGAGTTATTGTCAACTGATGTACATTCCTCGGAGCCCAAATGATTGCTCCTTTTGACCTTTATAGCAATAATATCTAAAAGGACTCTGGTGTGGGATGCAAACTTTTGAATGCTTTATGGAGAAAAAAACGACAGCTTGGATTTCTTAATTCTCAGCTCAAGATATGCCCTTTTTTCACACTTTTTTGATTGCACATTTTACTTCAGAAGAAAACATTTCATTTTTAAATTGTGAATAGACTTGTGAATTCTAAGACCTTATTTCTTGCTCATTAACTTTTTTTTTGGTACTAAAGTATTGTTCACTTAGAAAACTTGAACAAATGGAATCGATTTTGGTTAAGATTTCTGTGTATTTTCTTCTAGGCTTTTGTTTGGTATACATTATATAAATGAAATAGACTTTTTAAAGATTTTATTTATTTATTCATGAGAATACACAGAGAGGAGAGAGAGTGAGTCAGAGGGAGAAGCAGGCTCCATGCAGAGAGCCCAACGTGGGACTCGATCCAGGGTCTCCAGGATCATGCCCTGGGCTGAAGGCGGCGCTAAACCGCTGAGCCACCCAGGCTGCCCTGAAATAGACTTTTTAAGAGAAGTTTTATTTTTTTTATTTTAAAACCTACTGATAAATATAAAGAAAATAAAAACTATATAGAGTCCTACCACTCAGAGTTTATATATATTAACAAATTGTTTTCTTTTATAATATTTAATCATTTTTTTAATGTACACATAAAATACTTATAGTGTAAGGTCTTAACTTTTTTTTTTTTATCATAATTAAGGGGTGGCCACATTCAGAGGCTCTGTAGAAGATTATACCAAGAGAGGTCATGTGTACATTCCTCTTACAAATATTAAGCACATAATACATGCCATGCACTGTTTAGAATTTTGTGATACATTGTAAATTAAAGATTCCTGTTTTGGAGGAGTTTATATTCTTGCAGCAAAGATGGACACTAAACCATAAACGTAACATTTAAGGAAATTATAATATATTGAAAGTACTGAGTATTATGAGAAATTTAAAAAAACATGGATGAGACCAAGAAGTGAAGCATGGTGGGTAACCAAAGGCAGGTTGCAGGCATTTGCCAAGGGAGAGAGTGTGGTGTATAGAAAAGAAAGCCAGGAATAGAGCTTGGGTGATATTTTATTTATTCTTATTTTATTTTTTTTTTAAGTTGGTTCCACACCTAGCGTGGAGCCCAAAGTGGGGCTTAAACTCACAGCCCTAAGATCAAGACCTGAGCTGAGATCAAGATCTGAGCAGAGATCAAGAGTCCAGGCGCTCAACTGACTGAGCCACGCAGGCACCCCTGGAGTGATATTTTAAAGAAGCAGTTATGGGACGCCTGGATGGCTCAGCGGTTGAGCACCTGCCTTCGGCCCAGGGCGTGATCCTGGAATTCTGGGATTGAGTCCCACATCCAGCTCCCTGCAGGGAGCCTGCTTCTTCCTCTGCCTGTGTCTCTGCTTCTCTCTCTGAGTCTGTCATGAATAAATAAATAAAATCTTAAAAAAAAAACCAAACAAACAGTTACCAGGGGCAATGGTATAACTTGATCTGGTGTCCCATGCTCCTCCACAATTAACATAGTTGGCCAGATTTCATGCTTACCATTCAAATTGTATGGGTCGTTGAGCATGCTCAGCTTTTTGTTCAGAAATTCTGCATAAATTAGGGGGAGGACTAGAGGCTGAGATAATGGGTACGGAAATTGGTTCATTTATTCAGGCAGTTACTATACGTATAGAAAGCAAGTCCCCTGAAATAGAGAAACTGGAATGATAGCACAAATTAATATTTTTCCATACATTTTTTTTTTCTTTTTCATTTTACTTGAGAAAGTTGTTCTGCGGATTGGTTGGGAAAAAAGTCCTGTCAGGTACTCAACAGAGTACCTGGCTTAAAATTAAGTTCTCTACTGATGTATCTGTAGTGATGGTGGGGACTTTTGTATGAAGCATCCTAAAAAAATATTCTGGTTCAGGAGATTGATACTTTGAAGTATACTTAGCATGCTATTTTTGAAAACCTAGAAAACTGTTTTCTACCATTTTTACTTAAATGATGCTTAGGATTCTGATATCCATGAAAGCAATTTAATTGTCAGTTGTCTTTTTCTTGTTTCCTGGGTGGCTTATGGCTGGTTGGCAACCGATGGCACTGGTGACAACTGTGATATTTGAGAGAATTATGAAGTATATTTTTGTTAGCATTCCTGTTTATTTTTTTCTTCCTCTAATTTGCACCCTCTACTCCACACCTCCCTGACTTGAAGTTTATGAATAATGACTTGATATGCGATTTGTCAATGTATGGTTGAGAACAGTGTTTTCCAAATTTGGCTTGGTCTAAGGATTCACTGGGAAACATTGTTTAAAAATTTTATCACAGGCCCCCAGTGATAAGTGTTGTACTGGACTAAAGTGTATTTTCCAAACTTTTATTGGTGATAAGCAGCTGGAGTACATGTTAATAATATGAGTAATACACAATACCAGATACCATCTCATGTCCACTGAAGAAGCTGTTAACTCAGGTTGACTATGAGTCTAGATTTTAACAGTTGCTTATTTGTTGACTTGCTTAGTGTGAGTGTTATCTTGGTAAGCAACTACTTGCCAGCTTTTATAACATTTTCATGTAGCCAGAAAAACAAACAAAACTTGTTTTCTTTATTTTTAAGATTATTTGAGGGAGAGAGAATGAGCAAGGAGAGTGGCAGAGGGAGAGGGAGAGGGAGAAGCAGACTCCCTGCTGAGCAAGAAGCCTAATGAGGGACTGGATCCCAGGATGCTGGGATCATGACCTGATCTGAAGGCAGATACTTAACTGACTGAGCCATTTGGGTGCCCCCCAAAAGTCTTGTTTTAAATGGCAGGCTGCTTTATTCTCATTTTCTTCCTTTTAAAAATGGTTAGATATTATAGACACAGTTGAATGCATTAAATATTTCTGTATGGTTTTGAGGAATAATGATAATGCAAACTCCCATCTCACCACAGGTTGAAATATGGGAATACTGGTGGCATCCTAGAAGCACCTTTTTCCTGATCACACTCCCCTTTTTTACCCTGGAGGGAGGTACCCATTGTCTAATTTTTATGATAACATCCTCATTTTTCTTTGTTTTTACTTCTTTTTTTTTTTTAAAGATTTTATTTATTAGAGTGAGAGAGAGAGAAAGAGCAAGAGAGCATGGAGAACACGAGAGCACAAGTGAGGTGAGGGGCAATGCGAGAAGCAGACTTCCCCCTGAGCAGAGAGCCCCATGCAGGGCTTGATCTCAGGACTCGATCCCAGGACTTGGATCATGACCTGAGCTGAAGGCAGATGCTTAACCAGCTGAGCCACCCAGGCGTCTGTTTTTACTTCTTAAATGTGAATCTCTGCATGATGTCATCTGTTTTGTCTTTTAAAGAGCTTCATATGAATGGACTTAAAATGTTTGCATTCTTTGTGGCTTCTTTTGCTTAGAGTTATTGTTGTGAAATTCATCTATGTTCTATAGCTGTTCATTTTCTTTGCTGTAGAGAATTGCATTCTGTGTACATACCACAATCGATTATTTCTATTTTTAATGCCTAATGGTCAAAATGTTTAGTATCAAAAAGGAGAATTCATTGTTTATTTCTGCATACACAAGAGAAGGGTATATGTTGTGGAAGAACAGGACATGAATTCTTTCACTTAACAGTAGAAATACAACCCTGATGCTCATACAGTTGATATTTGAAGGAAATGGTAAAATATTGTTTCAATGGGGGAAAAAAGTCAATGTGACTACATACTAAGTATTGGAAATAGTTTGTATAAGACCCTGAGGTAGGAAAGGTTGGATGTTTTGCTATTTGCTAACCTTTTGAAATGAAAAATTTGTAGATTTTGTTTCATTTGTGGGAAAATCAAATTATAAACCATTGTCACAGAATCTGAAAAAATTTTGCTTTGGTTGATGGTAATAGTTAAAAATTTTAGATGAAGCTCACTTTTTAGTTTGAATGGCTTCACATTAGAGAAGTTAGCTGGCAACCTTCAGTTTCCTCACAAAGAACTATTAGGCACCATATTTTTGCTTAAAAAGTTAAGCTTTGTTTTTTTTCCTTTGGTAACACTTTGCTATGTCAGCCTCTCAACCATTTCTTTAAAAAACCATGCTTTATGGGAATTTAGTATCTTACTAGTTCCCAGTTGTAAAACTCTTAGAAGTCATGATGCTTTTTAAGGAACACTATGAAATTATTGATGTTCTCAATTCATACAACAAGTAATTATATAATTTTGGAGGAAACATTACAGTACCATGTAAATATGATATACATATATGATCATTAGCACATTTGTTGTTCTATTTTATGAAACGTGATTTGGCTATTATAAATTTTACAATGAAGGAGTTACCTAACAGTTCACTTATATTTTTCTGTCAGCACTTGCTATAACATATATTCTTTTGATGCATACATTTATGGAGAAAAGCAAATTGAAATTAGTATCCATTAAGTTTTTTTGCAAATTAGAAAAATATTACCATTATTTTAGCAGTAGAGTTTTTGGTCCGTTTTTGGAATGCTGATGATGTTCACAAATGTAACTTGAGAACCAATAGAATGTAAGCTTTTCAGAGGTTTTCCAATGAAGATGATTAGCTGTTTCAGGAGTGTCATTTGGCACTGAACTAGTTGATTTTAGGATGTGAGTAATCCTCAGAATTCAAGGTTGTTTGGAAAGTTGGTCTTTAACACTTATTAAATGCATCCTCATTTGTAAAATGAAGGTTTAGAATGTAATTTTGTGTAGATGAATTGTATGGTATTGTCATAGATGTAAATGTGAGGGTAGGATTTACTGTGATGCTTGGGGAAGTTTTTAAATTTTGCAAATCCCGGACCAGCATTAGATGAGTAACTGGCATCTGTGCTCTTCAGCCATAATTAGCATATGCTAGCTAGGGTGCTCAACTTCTGAAAAACAAGGCTAAGAGAATAGTAACAAAATCAAGGATTGGTTCTTTGAAAAGATCAACAAAATTAATAATAGCCTTGAGCTAGATTTATTTATTTATTTATTTATTTATTTATTTATTTATAAATTTATTTTTTAAAAGATTTTATTTGACAGAGAAAGAGCAGGAGCAAGGGGGAGGAGCAGAGGAGAGGGAGGAGCAGGCTCCCCATTGAGCAGGGAGCCCCATGTGGGGCTTGATTCCAGAACTCTGGGATCATGACCTGAGTCAAAGGCAGAGACTTAACTGACTGAGCCACCCAGACACCCCCTTTAGCTAGATTTAAGGGGAAAAAAAGGCTTAACTAAAATCAAACATGAAAGAGGAAACCGAACTACCAATTTTATAGAAATAGAAAGGATTATAAAAGAATACTGTGAACAATTATAGAACAAAAACTTGGATAATGTAGTTGAATATACCACCTTCCAAGATTGAGTCATGAAGAAATAGAAAATATGAATAGATTTTATGACTAGATTGAATCAGTGTCCAAACAAGAAAAGCTCAGGACCAGATGGCTTCACTGGTGAAGTCTACCAAATATTTTTATTTTTTATTTTTTTAAAGATTTTATTTATTCATGAGAGACACAGAAAGAGAAGCAGAGACACAGGCAGAGGAAGAAGCAGGCTTCCCCTGGAGAGCCTGATGTGGGATTTGATCCCAAGATGCTAGGATCATGACCTGAGCCAAAGGCAGATGTTCAGCCATTGAGCCACCCAGGGCCCCTACCAGATATTTTTAAAAAGAATTATACCAGTCCTTCTTAAACTCTTCCAAAAAGTTGAAGAGGAGGGAATACTTTGTAACTCATTATGTAAGACCAGCATTATTCTGAAACCAAAGCCAGCCAAACAAAGATACTACAAGAAAACTACAGACCAGTATTTCTTATGAGTATTGATGCAGAAATCCTTAATCCTAGCAGACCAAATTCAACAGCACCATGACAAAGTGGGACTTACTCCTAGAATGCAAAGATGGTTTGGCATATGAAAAGTAATCAGAGTAATATACCATATTAACAGCATAAAGAAAAAAAATGCATGCTTATCTTAATGAAAAAAGCAATTGAGGGCAGCCTCTGCCCCCCCCCCCCGTTTCTCATGAATAAATAAATAAAATCTTAAAAAAAAAGAAAAAAGCAATTGATAACATTCATGATAATTAAGAATAGAAGGCAATTATTTTAACATAGTAAAGGCTGTATATGAAAAACTCACACTTGATATACTCAGTGGTAAAAGACTGTGAAAGCTTTGTTTTTAAGATCAGGAACAAGGCAAGGATGCCTGCTTTCACCACTTCTATTCTATATAGTGCTAGAAGTCCTAACCAGAGCAATTAGGCAAGAAAGAGAAATAAAAGTCATCCAAATTAGAAAGGAAGAGGTGAAATTATCTCTGTTTCTGATTTTATATATGTACGATCATGTTAACTATAAAGATTCTAGAAAAACTATTAAAACTAATAAATCAGCAAAGTTGTGGGATATGCAAACAATATGCAAAAATCAGTGAAAAAATCATCAAAGGAAATAATTGAAGCAATTCTATTTATAATAGCATCAAAAATAATAAAATACTTAGAAATGTTAACCAAGGTTGCAAAAGACTTGTACATTGAAAACTACAAAACATTGCTGAAATTAGACACAGATAAATGGATAGACATCCCATATTCATGAATTGACAGATGCAATATTTTTAACATGTCAGTACTGTCCAAAGCAATGTGTGGATTTAGTGTAATCCCTATCAAAATCCCAATGCCATTTTTTTTAACTGAAATAGAAAAATGTATCCTAAAATTCACATGGAATTTTCTTTCTTTTTCTTTCTTTCTTCTTTCTTTCTTTCTTTCTTTCTTTCTTTCTTTCTTTCTTTCTTTCTTTCTTTTTCTTTTTTTCTTTCTCTTTCTTTCTTTCTTTCTTTCTTTCTTCTTTCTCTTTCTTTCTCTTTCTTTCTTTCTTTCTTTCTTTCTTTCTTTCTTTCTTTCTTTTTTAATTCACATGGAATTTCAAGGGAACTCAGCTAGCCAATAGACAAAGAACAAAGAGGTCTCAAACTTCCTGATTTCAAACCTACTACAAAGCTACAATGATCAAAACAGTATGGTTCTGGCATAAAGATATATGGTATATTGACTACTATATAGAGTTTTCTTGAGGTGGGGGCAAGAATGTATCTTAGGTAATATAAACTAATCAGAAAGTAAAATGAGAATTTGCCAATTAGAAAATTGACAGTTGTCTAAAGACGGGAAGCTAATTTCAGAGTAAATGTCTATATATGGGTGAAGTTCTGTCAACTAGTAGGCACAATTAAACATGATCAGATATTGTGATGATGGCTATACCTCTAAGAAACTTGCTTGGTAGTTCTCAAGGATTTCTAGCATATTTTCTACTATATACTTCCTTTGAAGAAATGTAGCCTCATTCTGATTTTAGGAATATTTAGAATGAGTATTAGAGTCATGGTCTGTTTTTGGTAATTATGGAGAGAGAGAGGGAGAGGAGGAGGAAAGAGAGAAAGAGGGAAACTAGCGAAAGGCAGAGAGGGCAGGATAGAGGAAAAGAGGTAGATATTTGTAACTAGCAAGATTTTGTTACAAAAAAACCCAAGTTCATCTGCTTGTTGCTTGAAAAGCCAATACTCAAAAGACAGTTTGGATTGGAAAGGAATATGATTGTGATGAGCACTGGGTGTTATATGTAAATGATCAATCACTAAATTCTACATCTGAAACTTACAGTGCACTCTATGTTAACTAGTTGGAATTTACATTTTAAAAAAATATTTGTTTATTTATTTATTGAGAGAGAGAGCTCGTTCAAGGGGCAGGGCAGGGGGAGGAGAGGGATTAGCAGACTCCATGCTGATGCCAGGCTCAGTCTCACAACTCTGAGATCATGATCTGAGCCGAAATCAAGAACTGGATACTTAACCAGCTGAGCCACCCTGGCGCTCCACTAGCTGGAATTTAAATAAAAACTTGGGGGAAATAAAAAAGGAAAAAACAAAAGGAAAGGAATATGAACTTTATTCAGGATGGCTTCAATTTTATTAGAAGGCTTTTCTGTGTGCTCTTTCTAAACATGGTTGTAAAGAAATGTCCTCAATAGAATGTATTCTCTTTGGGGGTGATAAAAGTCACAACAAGCAATACTTTATTTAATTCTGTTACAGAAGCTGCAGTAGTAGAATACATTCAAAGATAAGAGGCTGATAAGAATTGTAATGGGGAAGAAAGGTACATTCCCACCCTGCATACCAGTTAGGGGTTCTGGTTGACATTAACACTTTCAGTAAATGATTAGTAAATGAAGATACAGAGCTGGTGACAGTTGGGTGCATTCTTAGAAATCCTGAGTTGATCAGACCAAGGATACTACTAGGGAATAAATTGTTTAGGTTGGGCAGATTCTGAAGATTTTAGACTTTTTGCCACTTCTTTATCATTTACTTCTGTTGACTAACTGCCTGCCTTCCCCCCACATTGATTTCAAAATTATTTTCTTTCTTGACTTCTGTGAAATCAATCTCTTTATTTTCCTTTTCTTTTGACCCTTAAATTTAGGTATTCTGCAGAGTTTTCTTTAGCCCTCTTCTTTTTTTTAATTTTCACTTTTATATTAAAATCACTTTAGGGGATCCCTGGGTGGCTCAGTGGTTTAGCGCCTGCCTTTGGCCTGGGGCGTGATCCTGGAGTCCCGGGATCTAGTCCCGCCTCGGGCTCCCGGCATGGAGCCTGCTTCTCCCTCCTCCTGTGTCTCTGCTTCTCTCTCTCTCTCTCTCTGTCTCTCTCTCTGTGTGTCTGTCATAAATAAATAAATAAATCTTAAAAAAATAAAAAAATAAAATCACTTTAGTTAGCACCTATTTGTTGATTCCTAAATCTCACTGTTTTGGGTAGAGCTCCTGACTTCTATTTATCATTATATGTTTATATGTCCACCGGAATATTTCACAAATGTTAAGTGAAAAAAATTCCCAAATTGTACTCATTCCACTAACTAGTTCTTCAGTATTTCCTCTTTTGCTTATTTGCAGCACCACCCAAACTCTCTTCCTCCTATGTTTCACTGCTGTTAAGTCCTTATATGCACTTTTGTATTTATTCCAGAGTTGTCTTTTTAAATCCTAAATAATCTGCTTTTACAGATGAAGTAACTTAATCATTTTGTCTCAATACTGTAAGTATGTGTCTGTACTACGACATAAACCTAGGTCTGTCAAATACTAGATTTCCTATTTCTTGCCAGTTATAATACTACCACTCACTTCTATGACTTTAAAAAAACTAAGAGTGTGCCTAATAAGGTTTAAGAACAAGGGCATTTATTGCAGAGTTTATAATGATAAAAATTTCCACTAATACAGGTTCCATGAAATCTATTATAGCACATTCAGATGGAATGGCATGTGGTCATTGTACATTATGTTTTAAACCAGTAGTTTTTATTTTTATATAAACAAAGTCGTGCGTGGAAACCCAATGTATGAAATACCTTTAAAAAAAAAATGCAGGGATCCCTGGATGGCTCAGCGGTGTAGCACCTGCTTTCAGCCCAGGGTGTGATCCTGGAGACCCGGGATCGAGTCCCACATTGGGCTCCCTGTGTGGAACCTGCTTCTCCCTCTGCCTGCGTCTCTGCCTCTCTCTCTCTCTCTCTCTCTTTCTCTGTGTGTCTCATGAATAAATAAATAAAATCTTAAAAAAAATAAAAAAATTAAAATTAAAATAAAAAAAAATGCTTAAAGGGTATGAAAGCCCCAGAGGGCCTCCTTGACCTGTCTGCAATGGTTCTCAAGGAGATGTAGGTACAAGGTTGAAATTTTTAGTTTTTTCAGATATAGTTAATGAATTAGGAAAATATTCACAATATATGAAGTGAAAATAATACAGTTAACAAAACATGTGTATATATAGCATATCCTCAATTTTATTACATATATATTTGAATGTTCATATAACTAAAAGAATGGAAGATTATACATCAAAATACAAATACTAGTTATTCCTTAATTTGGTGATTATGAATGATTTTAATTTTTTGTACAATTTTTACAATGAACAAGAACTATTTTGTAAATAGACGATAGAAACTCCAGAATATTATTTTTAAAAAGGCAATAAAAGAAAAAATAAGTATAAACAAATTTACTGCATATTGTTAAATACACATATATGCAGTCCCCCTCCCCCTTTCTTCCTCTTCCTCCTCCCTATCCAGAGTAAAAGGAAAGAATCCAGCAGCTGGTGTGCCATGAGTATTGGTTTGAAGCTCTTGATAAGCATAGGGTCATTACCTTTTGAACATCAACCTGATTATTGATGTTATTGTCAGTTGGCCTTTAGAGTGTAGGTTTTGGAAGCTGCCTGAGTTTGAACCCCAGCTCTGCCATTATTCATTGTTTGGCCTTGAGTAAGTTACTTACCAATACCTAAGTTTTCCCCATCTATGAAAAGGGAGTTGTTAGGCTTAGATGAGTTTAACTCGATAACATGCTTAGAGAAATGCCTGGCTCTTAGTGATCAGTAATAGTTGTGGTTATTACACCTTTAGAGTTATTTTCCCTCTCCTTACACCAGAGTTGGCTGGGAATTCCAGAACTTTACAAAGAAAGTCATAGTTTTTACTCAGATTAAGTTTCTCAGGTTAGTAGTCAACATACTGCATATTCTTTATTTTATTTTATTTTATTTTATTTTATTTTATTTTATTTTATTTTATTTATTTTATTTTATTTTATTTTATTTTATTTTATTTATGATAGTCACATTGAGAGAGAGAGAGAGAGAGAGAGAGGCAGAGACATAGGCAGAGGGAGAAGCAGGCTCCATGCACCGGGAGCCCGACGTGGGATTCGATCCTGGGTCTCCAGGATCGCGCCCTGGGCCAAAGGCAGACGCCAAACCGCTGCGCCAGCCAGGGATCCCCTGCATATTCTTTCTAACAAGGTTTAGTAGTGACTATACCTTATTTTATAAGGATTTGCATATTTTTACGGTATGATTTCTGGCCAGAAATTATCTAGTGTGGTTGTGCTGGGAATCTCCAAGACTACCTGCAGGTTCAGTGATTTCCTAGAAGGACTTTCAGGACTCAGCATCTGGTTGTACTCATAACTATGATTATTTGCAGTGAAAGGATACAAAGCAAAATTAGCAAAAGGAAAAAGGCACATGGGATAAAGTCCAGAGAAGACCAGATATAATCTTTTAACAGTCTTCTCTCAATGGAGTCACACAGGATGTGCTTAATTCCTCAGCACTGAGTTATGACAACACATGTGAAGTGACTACAGGGAAGCTCAGTGCCCAGGGTTTCTTCTACTGGGGACTGTTCCTCTAGGCACCCTCTGCCTAGCATGTTCAAAATTTCAGATTCCCAGAAAGAAAATATGTTTTCAGTATAACCACATTGGAAAGTTTGGACACAATGAGCTGTTCTTATCAGGGAATGATGGGAAGGAACCCTCCTGAAACCTAAGTTCCCAGATGACTGTGAAAGGCCAACCCTGTAAGGAGGTCTTTCTAAAGATCTAGGCTCAGGCCTGCCACGTTAACTCTTTCCTGTGCAGAGTATATTATATATTTTACCTAAGAAACTAATATAAACAAATATGTACTTTTTTAAAAAGTTTTATCAACAGGTAATTCACACATCATAAGATTTACCCATTTAAAGTGAACAGCGGTGATTTTTAATATTTTTATAGACTTGTGCGACCATTACCACAATCTAAATTTTATCACCTCAAAAAGAAACCCCATAACCATGGGCAGTCATTCCCTATTCTTAGGTGCTTACCCCTCCCTTGACTCCTACTGCAGCCTTCCCTCCCCTCCCCCCCGCCCCCATCTACTTTCTGTCTCTGTGGCATAGAGCTATTGTATAAATTTGATGGGTTTTCAGATTTATTTATTCTTTGGTCTAATGGCTTTGTAAGAAGGTAGTTCAAAAATTGTTCAGAGGTATTTCTCTTTCAGTGTGTCAGTCGGTCATAGTCTGAGTCTCTATGATAGTCTCCAAATACAGAGCTTTATCAATGGTAATCATCAAAATTGGTATTACTTGAGTTGGTGGCATTTAATGAAATAATTCATTATAAAGGCCCTTGTTGTTGCAAACTTTGTTCTCATCTTTAAAAGAGTACGTTATACCAATGGTGAGGCCTACCAAGAAAATTTAGTCCTAAACAAGGACTATTGTTTAGTTCTTAATGATATCTTCTTGTTGCAAGATAGATAAGGACTAGTGTAGAAAATTGGATGAAGTTGGAAAAGGTAGCTGCACTATTGCCATTAGGATGGAGAGAAGGAAGGTGGTATATATTGTTAAGAGGGAAAGGGCAAAACATGTTACCTTATAATACATGGCTACTTTTTTTTTTTTTACTTTCTTTAAGGTAGGTACAATATGCAAGAATAAATAAAAAGTAGATTTACCTGTAAGATTTTAAATTCTATTTTATATATTAAAGATGTATAAAAATTCTTTAAGATTGTAAAAATTGTAAAGTGTTTTTTAGTCATTATTTTAATTGAAATCTATTTCCCTTCACAACTGAGTTAGTAGACAAGCTGTACTACACACTGAGAACTGTGGGAGGATATTTGTTTTGTGGTTAAAATACAGAGCTTAGTCACCATGAGTTATGTAGTTGTTGACTAACTGGATGTTTACCTAAATGTCCAAACCTGTGTAAATTCTTATGCTTTTGAAATATGTTTAATTTTAATGTTAACACGTTTGTATTTAAGGGATTTTTGGACATCGAGAATTAATATATGAAATGACTTGTTTTCAGGGGCAAAGCACCAGAACTCATTGTTACTTACTTGCTTGCCTTCCAGGTGATTTTACAGCGAAATGCTGCTCTCCATAGGAATGCTCATGCTATCGGCCACACAAGTCTATACCATCTTGACTGTCCAGCTCTTTGCATTCTTAAACCTACTACCTGTAGAAGCAGACATTTTAGCAGTAAGTATAATAAAATTTATTCGTGTCTAAAAAGTATACTTCAGAGAAAAGCTTTTAAAAAGCCCTAAGTGATAAGACATTTACCTATAGAGGACCGTACTCATCTTTTTATTGCTTAATATCTAACATAAGATCTGACATACAATAAGTACCTGATTAATGTTGTTGCTTTTGAGAGTGTATATGCGCTTTCATGAGTGCTCATGCACATGAGTATCTACATGCTGTGTATTTGTGTAGAATCTTACTGTTTTTCTTGTAAATTAGTGTAGCTCTAATGACTTTGATAGTGATATTTTGAAAAATTATACAAGATGCTTATAGAAAATTTTTTTTTCTTATAGAAAATTTCAAGCTCAGATTAACGTTAATAAGAAGGGAAGCATAATAATCTTGTCTTTGAGAAAAGTTTTTACAGAACATTGCTCCTCAAAATCTTAGTAGTTCTTTCTAGGTTGTCTTACTGTCCTCTATGCTGAGAAGTGTACATATTTTGTTTCTGATTTCTGTGAAGCCAGAAAAAGAAGAATTAACTGTGTGTGTATGTATGTATATCTCTACTCTAGGTATTATGCTAAAGATTTATAATTTTTAATTTCTGGGTATAAGTGATTTGCTTAATGACATTAGGTCATCCTAGAAACAGAAGGGCCAGAATTGTTGCTGACCAAAGCTTCATGTAGTCCTCAGTCATGTTTCTGTATGCTGTGGTACTTGGGGAGGTATCTAGGATCATTGCAGAATTTGGGAGAGCCAGGCTGGTTTCTGTATCCTAACTTTTGAATCTTAGCAATTCTAATCCCTATGAAACTCACCAACCTCTGTTACCCTCTTTAGTAGAGAACTAATTGATTAGATTTTTCTGGAATAGTCTAGATGGAGTAGAAGTAGAACTTGTAAGGACTAAGAGTCCATTGGCCTGCAAATTTTCCTCTAAATTGGTCCCCAAAGCCCTGGAATATTTTGGAGGTGACTTTTGAAATGAAGTAGAGGATTTATGGACTGATCAGTTAATGAAGATTCCCGTGAGCCTCTTTTTCCTTTGATTTCTTCCATATTCTCCCCTCCCAACTTTGTTCTTTGTAATATCTACCACACTGTCTTGCTTCTTTACTTTTTACCTGAAGTGGATTGTTATTTTATGGTTCAGCTATGTGATGGGCTAAATAAGTTTTAGTGAACTACTCTAAAACCAGCTGTGTGATCCTAATCAAATTACTTAGCCACTGTAAGTGCTTCAGTTTCTTTATTTGTAAACTGGTATGTAGTAGTGATAATTAAATAAGGTAAACTGCTTAGAACAGTACCTAACACATAGTAAATGTTTTATCTTTTTTATCTTCATTATAATTATCATTCTCCTCATCCTTTACCCACTACGTCGAGCAGTATATGAGACTTCCTGAGGTGTTTTTTTTTCTTTTTAATGTAGACACAATAAAATATTAGGCATAGAAGTACAGTCAGTCCTTGCGAGCAGTGTTCTCTATGTTTCAGGCCACTAAATGTGTGGAATGTATGTCGATATAATCTAGGGAAGGAACCGTTAGTATGGGAGTTGTTTAAATGGAGGCTTTTATGCTGACACTAAAGGGTAGAAGGTTGATGGTGCAGACATAGCTGGAGGAGAGTAGATTGTGAAGGCACGTAACTAGTAAAAAGGGGAACTAAATATCAAGGCAGAGGAACTAGATGTGGTAACACAAGCATTATAAGGAAGTGAGTCAAGAACCAGAAAATGGTAGCACTTCCTTTTAATTGAAAGCATCCTGAAATCTGAATGTGTAGTAATACAGATTTAAATAAATTGGACATCAGGTTGGTCCATTTTGGACTGGTATTAGGATGCTGTTTTTGAAAAAATAAAATTCAGATGATTTTGTTTTTGGCAGTTGAATTCTCCCATTTGTTAATTCCCTGGCAATAGTATTTGTCGAACTAGTTAGAGTTCTAAGAGAATATGGAGGTGCTACTATAGTGTGTTGCTGACTTGTCAATAAGTCCCCTAGACCCATGAGTACCCGGAAGGCAGGATAGTGTCTTACTACATTTAGTTTCTAGTGCCTAGTGAGAGTTATACAGTAGAAATTCATTTTTTTTAAAGTAGAAATTCAATAAATGTTTGAACCAATTAATAGCTTTTCTTTGGAGATTTCTTTCATATTTTCTTTTACTAGCATCTAGTCCTTGGTACTTTAGATTTTTGTTGTTTCTGTTAGCAATTCATCCTCATCATCTCTTATCTCATCATTTCTCTCTTTGACCCAAAATGAAATGAGAAATTAATTATGTGGGTTTATATCTAGAAACATGAAACTTTAGATTTGGCAGAGGCATTACACTTTTGAGATAATCAGATGGTTATTGTCTATTCTGAGGTACACAGGGTACAAGTGGCTAGTTAGCTTTGAGCTGTGCCATGATCTTCCTGAGAATTTGTATCCATCTTAATGTAGTTTCAAAGAGAGTCAACCCAATTCTGGTTTACTCCCAATCTACTTTTTGATTCTGTTTTAGGGATTTGTCAGAGAGAATCTGTTGCTTGGTAGGTGGTCGTGAGGTTCAGTGGGCAGAGTAGGAGAGAAGCACGCAGTGGTTAGTAGTGTGAATGGATTGGATTATATAGCATTGTTGTTAAGAGCTCCTGCAACAGAGTTAGAATGTGAGTTGAATTCCATTTCTACCACCCTGCAGTTGCATGACCTTGGACAAATAGCTTAATATCTCTTAAGTCTCTGTTTACTTAGGAAATGAGACTGTATGAGAGACAGTGTGGGACAGTGAGTTAAGAGCTAGGGCTCTGGGACCAGACTGCCTGTGTGAGAATCCTGGTTCCTCTAATATACTAGAGCAAGTTATTTTCAACATTTTGTGGCCACTCTGTAAAATGAGGATGATAAAATAGTGGCAGACTTTATAGGGCTTTTGTAAGGTTTAAATAAGGGAACCACAATTGTCAGGTGTTTAGCATGATATCATAAATGCTTAATAATTGTTAGTGTTTGTTACTTTATAAATTAAACCTTCTGTTAAAGCTTCTGTGGGAGGAAAGAATAGGTTAAGAAAAGACCTTTTCAAAAGAGGTGGATTAAAACTGTTAGGTGGCAGTCACTGAGGATGGGATTACAGAGAGGAATAACTTTATTTTCTACTTCAAGAATTTTAACAGCGAACATTCTTTTAATTTCATGAGCAGCAGCCCACCCTCCAATACTAAAAATATAAAGCACTTTTGTGTTAAAGATGTATGTTTGTCTTGTTCACGATAGGAATATTTTTTTTTATTTTTTATTTTTAAACAGTGTTATTGTGACAGGCCGTGTGAGACAATCCATATTTTGCTGTTAATGGAAAGATGAAGCAATTTCAAAATGGATCTCACTCAGTAACAAAACTTACTGTTTTGCAAATATTGTTGTTCAAGCTATAGACATTTAATTTCTGAGATTTTAACCAAAAAAGTGAAACTCCTCAGTACTAGGAAGTGATAAAAAAAAAATACTTAGTACAGTTGTATTTTCCATTTCCTGATTTTAAAAGTACAGTTTTTTTTTTTAAAAAAGGTACTGCCTGGAGACATTTGTGTTTTTCCTTTGGTCTATCTATGTTGATCTAGATCAGTTTCTTTATTTTACAATAGTGTCTTTGTCTTGGAGGAGTTAAATGACTTTCTCAAATTTAACACTTGAATCAATTAAAGATGTTTTAATTAAGAGGTTAAATGATACATTGTGATAATGGATATAAAAAGCCCTTGTGACTCCAAAGCACTTTGTAAACCATAGAGCACTCTGTAAGTATGAGTTATTGTTACAATAGGAAATTACCCTGAAGCAGTGTTGGCTTCCAGCTATACTACCAGGCTGATTATCCCAGAGATAACAGAATAGATAGATTTAGTGACCAAATTCAGATGCTCGAATCACACATTATATTAAATTAATCACAAACCTAGAATGAGAATTACAGGTAAAACATGGGTATGTTAAGACAATCAGGATAAGATTCAAGTGAAATGCTAGGACTATACCACCCAAATCCTGGGTTGGCAATTATTAGTTTGTTCAGTTTCTCTCAATGTTGCACTAGCTTCTCTGGTCACAGAGTGGTTACCAGGACCTGAATTGAGGGTGAATAAGGGGAATTGACAGAAAGTTTTTGGATCCAAAATTTGTTTGCTCTATTGAAGAGACTCAAGATATTTACATCTGAACACAGCTATAACTTGCTGTTAACCTGCAGAGTGTTTTTCTATTTGTCTCTGTCAGATGCCATGTGAATTTAGAATGTGGATCACCAGTGGGCATTTGATTGAAGGATGACAAAACTCTCAATCTGCATTTGTGACCTAATCCATGCTTTGTGAATATTTAAAGTTTGCTTGATCCTTTCCTACTATCCTTTGCTACCTATACATAACACTCTTGCTTTGTTCTATCCATCTTACCTATATTCAAAACAGTGTGTTCTGTTTTTTTCTATCTTTGGCCTACTGTTTGCAAAAAGCTATCTTAACTTCTAATACATCATGAAAGCTTTGCCTATGTTTCGGAAGTTACTTGTTTACTATCTTTGCTTAGTTTCATCTATCTTCCGTGTTTCTCTTTTCTGTATAGCAGATTGAACATTCTTAAATAATGCAGCAAACTCATTTTGCAATTATCATTACTGTTATCTTCTACAATTACAGAGAACTCTTGCTTTTTTTTTTTTTTTTTTGCTTTTTTTTTTAAAGGAAAAAGGGAACTGATAAATACTGTAGCATAGGAATCTGTATAAGGAAGGGGAAAGTTTAAGAGTTTGAAAGCCTTCAGTTCTCTATATGGATGTATTTCATTGAATTTACTCCTTTCATTGTTTAGCTCTAGATGAAAATGTCCAGATTATATAGAAAAGTCAATTTCATAAAAATGATTTGATGCTTCTTCTTTCTCTGGGGAAAAGCCATCTTTTGTAGATAGAGCCAGAAATATCTCTTCTATTAAATCAGACCCTTTAGAGAAAGTCAAAGGGAACTCTTGCTGGAAAATAATGTGTTTAGAAAATTCCTTTCTAGGGAAGAACTCAGAAAGCAGAAAGTGGTTTAATTTCACACAATAATTATGTGAAATCAGAATCTAAGCAGTTGTATATGTAGTAAATGGTATATATTCCTTGCTATTTTAGCGGATGTGCATTACAAAGTTGACTTAATTGTGTTAAGCTGTGATAGTGGATCAGAATTATGAAGTGACAACTTAAATAATAAATAAATCAAATGACAGCTTAAATAAACATTTTGTTTAATGTTATGTGTAAATTGGTTGTAACTTGATTGTTTTTAATTTTATATTTAGTATAATTTTGAAAATGCATCTCAGACATTTGATGACCTTCCAGCAAGATTTGGTTATAGACTTCCAGCTGAAGGTTTAAAGGTAAGCAGGTAATAATAATATGTGGTAAAAGCACAAAGTATTTAGTGAGGTCATTTTTATTCCTTGTTTAAAGAATGAAAATTTCTTACTATTATCATAAAACCCTACATAAACATTTGTAAAAGGTTCAGACTATTCAAAAGATATAAAGAAAATGAAAATAACCTATGATTGTATCATTCTGGACTAGCCACTGTTAACATTTTGGTATGTATTTCAGACATGTTTTCTAAGATATATGCTGTGTGTGGGGAGTGTGTGTGTTTATAGATGTATGTGTATGCATATATTTATGTAAGTGTTTACTTATATAATGAATCCATATTTTAATATTAAATAGAGCCATGCTACTTGGTTTCCAGGCCTTTTCACTTCTCCATCTAGAACATCTTTTCATAGTATTAGAGAGGGATCTATATTTTTATTTGCAATGCCTGGATAGTTTTGCAGTATCATGAAATATTATGGATTTTTGCATATTTATTTGTTTAAATTTTCATGTGGATTTTTAGGTTGTCCAGTTCTTGCTATTATAAACTGTGCTACAGTGAATGTCTTTATTTTTGTGTATTTGTCTATTTATTTGCATAAGATACATTTCCAGATGTAGAATTGCTTTGTTTATGGAACACAGGTTTAAAATTTTATTGTATATTCCAGGTTGCCCTTTGAAAGCTTGAGACAATTTAGATTCCCACCAATAGTGTCTGAGACGTTTTCCCCCAACCCTCCCCAATTCTGGATATTACCAAATTTTAGTTAAATGATTAAAAAAAAAAAAATCTAATGGCAGTGCCTGGGTGGTTGAGTCAGTTAAGCATCTGCCTTCAGCTTAGGTCATGATCCTGGGTTCCTGGGATCAAGCCCCGCGTTGGGCTCCCTGCTCAGGAGTGAACCTGCTTCTCCCTCTGCCTGCATTTCTCCCTGGTTGTGCACACTTTTCTCTCTGTCAAATAAATAAAACAAAATCTAAAAAAAAAAGTCATTGAAATTGAGAACGTCTTAAGATTTTTTGCCCTGTGTATGTGTGAACATGTGCATGTGAATGCGAGAGTGAATTGCATGTTAATGCTCTTTGCCCATTTTTATTTTTTAAAATATTTTTTTATTTTTTTTGAGAGAGTGTGTATTTACAAGAGTGGAGGGGTGAAGGGGCAGAAGGAGAGAGGAGAAGGAGAGAGGGAAGCAGACTGTCCCCTGAGCAGGGAGCCCAGTGAGGGGCTCCGTTCCAGGACCCTGGGATCATGATCTGAGCCATAGGCAGATGCTTAACTGACTGAGTCACCCAGGTGCCCCTCTCTGCCCATGTTTAAATTAAAATGTCTATTCTTACTGATTTCTAAGAACTCTCTATAGACTGGAAAAATTTATTATTTGCCATATTATATGTGTTTCATGTCATTTTTCTGGCTTATACTTCATCTTTTAACTTTGTTTAAAGTTTCAGTAGTTTTGTTTACGTAGTTAAAAATTGCTATGCTTTCCTTCTATATCTGGGATCATGGTGAGAAAGTCCTTCCCTATTACAAGATGAGATTTTTATGCTACATAAGTTAAAATACTTGAAATTGTGTGTATGTGCCACAGAATGTTTTCAGGTTTTTCTTTCTTAAAATTCCACATTTAAGTACCATAAAACTATTATTGTCATTTAGGATGGCAGTCCCCTTTGGGAGGGACATATTAGTTTTTAAGTTTTTTAAAAGATTTTATTTATTTATTCATGAGAGACACAGAGAGAGAGAGGCAGAGACATAGGCAGAGAGAGAAGCAGACTCCAGGGAGCCCGATGTGGGTCTTGATCCCGGGAACTCCAGGATCATACCGTGGGCCAAAGATAGACGCTCAACTGATGAGCCACCCAGGCTAGTTTTTAATTTTTTGAAGATTTTAAATTATAAAAAAAAATTCCCAGCATTGTAGGACTATTTCTCACTGCAAAAATATTTAAATAGAAAAGACACATACAGAAGAAAAAGGAAAAGCCTTCCATTACCCTCTCTTCATCTATACATGTCAATCCCACTGTCCTCTTCAGCATTAAATACAGTGTGACCTTAAAGACCTTCAGATCTTTTTCTGAATATGTGGTGCTTTTTAGTTCATAAATTCATGAACTCAAAAAGTTCGTAAGTGATTACCATTTGTAGGTATGAAAAGTTTCTTAATTTTTATAATGGAATCAATTCTAGCTAATTTACCAGAAAAGGATTTATGAGGGGATAAAGATGTCTAGAGTATCATATTCTGGAGAGGCAGTTTCCAGATTGTCAGGAACAAAACACAGAACTTCCTTGTAGAAATTGCTTGAGAAAGGATTGATGCAGCCACTGACCCCCGAAGCATAGCACCTTTTCTCCCATCAGGGATCCTCTGTGATCTTACTTCAAAACATTCTGCTTCTGCTGCTTCCCTAGCTAAGGAAATACTCTTTGCCAGACTGTTTTCACAAATCTAACATCTTGATTGTTCTGACTGTGGGCCACGGAGTTACTACCACATACTTTAGTGAAATACTAGCTATTATGGAGGCTGGCTAATACAGTTTATAGATTTTGTTATTTTTGTTTTTTTAGTCTGCTTTGGAAAGATGGGATTCATAGTTTGGGGAAAGTGGGTTCAGAAAATTTGGGGGCACTGTGAATGGCAGATACTCACTACAATGTTACTGTGTAATTGGACTCCCTGCACATCCTCACACTTAGCATTATGTCTTAGAGATCTTTCCACAGCTGCACCTATTACGCACTGCATGGCATTCTGTAATATGAAAGAGCATAGTTTATTAGTCATTTCCCATTAACAGATATTTTTGTTTCTTATCCACAAATAAATTATTTCTCTAGGATAGAGACTTAGAGAAGTTTAATTGATGAGTCAATGGGTGTGAACATCTGGAATTTTCATAGATACACTAAATTACCTTTCCATAAGGCTGTACTGATTTATTCCCATTAACAGTGCATGAGAATACCCATTTTTTTCTACACCCTTTTCAATACTGGTTATTATCAGTCTTTTTAACCTTTGCCAATCTGATGGGCGAAAAGTATTATCTTGTTTTAATTTGCATTTCTCTGCTTACGGATGATTTTGAGCTGGCAGCCTTTCTTTCATTGCGCTTAAGGAGTCAAACCATCCTTTTACTAAAGAGCCTTTCTGCTTAGTAAGGTTGTTTTAAAGAGTTGCATTAACTCCTGATAACCATAGTCTTACTGGTGTTCCTCTATTACTATGCTATTATAAACTCAGTTTACATTTAAAAGATGTTTTGACAAATTTGCTTATTCACTGCCAAAGAAAGAATAGTTTTAAGGATCTGCCTGCTTTTTTCCCATTACGACAATATAAGGCAAGCCCAGGAAGTGAGATACAGGGGCAGTAAGGAGAGAATGGTTCTAACAGATTGTTAGATCATTATGGATGGGTCTTATATTTGCATAGCTGGCTTGCCATTGCCCAGAATCAGAATTCACAAATGGTAGCCTGTTCATTATTGTTTACAAGGAGAACTTGATGGTGATCAAGTGGGGATGGTTGTCTATAGTGAAATGTCTATAAAACCAATTAAGTATGTTAAAAATAGTTTTTGTAGGCATAAATTCTGTATCTGTAGGTTTTATGATATTCTTGGATTCTGCCATTTATAAGAGATCAGATATTTATGGTATAACACATGTCAGTTGAAATTCTGTGTTTACATTCCATGTACATATGCTCCAATATTAAGCTAATGGTATTTAGAGGTTTTCAACCCCCACTGTCATTTAAAAATATATTCAAGTATATAAAAATCAGAGAGCCAAAGAAAACTTGAGCTTTAATATAAAAATGTAAATCTTGCATGGATTAAAATATGGCATGCTAGGGTTAGAGAAGTTTTATTTTATTTTATTTTATTTTATTTTATTTATTTATTTATTTATTTTTTACTTATGATAGTCACACAGAGAGAGAGAGGCAGAGACACAGGCAGAGAGAGAAACAGGCTCCATGCACCGGGAGCCCGACGTGGGATTCGATCCCGGGTCTCCAGGATCACGCCCTGGGCCAAAGGCAGGCGCCAAACCGCTGCGCCACCCAGGGATCCCCGAGAAGTTTTATTTTTTTTAAAGATTTATTCACTTGAGAGAGAGGGAGAGCACAAAGTGGGGGAGAAGGGGAGAGGGAGGAGAAGCAGACTCCCTGCTGAGCAGGGAAATAGTTTTAAAATAGTAGTGTTGTAGAAGTTTTAAAAGAAAGATTTGATATTTTTACCTGGGGTGAACTCTGTGTTTTCAGTTATAGCTTTTGATTGGCTGTTTTTTGTTTTGTGTCTGTTTTGTGGCTGTATCTTAGATATGAAGGGAAGATCTATGGCATCAATTTGTTCCCTGAAGTCTAAATACCTTGAAAGAGGCCTGGCAATGAACTACTGTGTGGTGTGGTCCTTGTCCAGAGTTAGACACTCACAAGGAATTAGTTTCCGTTAGTCTTCATTAGACTTTCTTCTGTTCCTCTAAAAACTTGTAAATTTTTCGCATATCCCCTACTCCATGCTCATGAGGTCTTTAATCTTTCCAGAATGGTATAGTGTAAAATAGGTCTCTATTCTTACCTTTTTTAAATAACCAACTATTAAAGCATCAGTGAACAAGCAAGGTTTTACTTGTAGATTTGTCATGCTTTCAGGATCTCCTGCTAGACTCTTGGTTTATTATTAATATAGTTAGAATAATTTAGTTACACACTGAAGGCTAGTCTCAGGAGGATCAAATTATTTAGGTTTCTTATTTATATACTTTTAAGAAGTGACTGGATAAGTAAAGGAGATAATGATGATTATTAAAAAATTGAAAACCAGATTTATCTCTAAGGAAGCCTTAGTAAAGCTAGCATCAGATTTCCTGAGTACAGCTATCAATGGTAAATCTTATTTTCAGCAAAAATCTTTTAGACTAGATATACTGTGATCATTGTATACAGTGTTTTTGTCATCTAGTACTTAGTGTATGTTCTTCATGCTGATAAGGAGAAGACATAGAGGATGAAGGTCATGGGATGTAAATGTGTCCTTGACTGTATCATTCCTCATATCTAGAACAAAGGTTCTAGATAGTTTGTACTTTTTATGAATATGTATTCTTATATATGATTTATTTCTCCTGATCAGTATTCTTAAATTAGTACCCTATGTTATCACTAATTAATTTTCCCCAAACTAGACTTATTATTTGAAAATTTAAACTTCAGGACTCTCTTGGAAGAAATGATTTTGTTTAATACAAAGTCTTGAAATTAAAAGATTTTTTTTTCTCTAGTGAAGGAAAATGCAAATATTGCAAGGAAACATGATTGTTTGGATGCCTTATTTGTTTTTGTTTTTTTAAATATTTTATTTATTTATTCACAAGAGACACAAAGAGAGCGGCAGAGACACAGGCAGAGGGAGAAGCAGACTTCATGCAGGGACCCTGATGTGGGACCTGATCCCGGGACTCCAGGATCACGCCCTGGGCCGAAGACAGGCTCTAAACCGCTGAGCCACCCAGGGATCCCCCTGGATGCCTTATTTGTGATGCTTCTTTGTTTTCTTTGTAGGGAAGATGCTTAAGAGCAGCTACTTGTATTTTCCCTTCCAGAACAACTTGATAGTTTTGTGACATGAAGGAGTCTTGGTTAGACTGAATATACTTAGCTTCCTCACTCCTAGGAACTGTTAACTGTGATGATATCACCTTCAATTTGTAGTCTATAACAAAGGTTAGAGTTCCTTTTTCAAGGGATAAATAGAAAATGGAACCATTAAATTAAGAAGTAACACCACACCTGTTTATACAAAAAATAGGAATTCTAAAATCAATACATTTTTTCGAAAGCACAAAGGTATAAAAAAGAATGCCTCCTCAGTGAATTTTGAGCTTTTAAAACCTTTTCCTGTTAATTTCAAAGGTAATGATTGCTCCTTCATTTTTTAATTTTACTAGGGAATAGAGCATTTCATTAGGTGTGGAGAATAGCAAAAATTATTTCATTATGACAATTTATTAATGGAGAAGTGTGGAGGTAGGGAGAAAGAGTAAGGGGGTGGAGGGCCTGAAGGAAAGCATGGAAAGTCTACACATAACCCTCCCAGCTCATGTAGAATTCCCCAAATCCAACCTTGCCTTTTTTTCTTCCAGTTTGGGCCCTAGTCTCATCCATCATCCTTGGACCCATCCACATTGTACTATTTCGTTTCCAACCACATTGTAAGTCAAAGAAGGCTAACATGTCTGATCTCCTAACTCAGCACACCCTGCACTTCCCTGTTTGATTACTGGGCATCTTTGTTGTTTGTTCACTTAGTAATGTTCATTAGATTTTCTTGCTGGCTTTCTCAATTTGATATGTTAAAAGTAATTTTTAATTTTTCTTCCCATGAAAAAATATGTTTCTAATTATAAGCAATATATGCTCATCATAAAAATTAAGATGATATAGGACATTTATAAAGAAGAATATGAAAATCATGCATAATTCTACAACCAAGAGATTATAATGGTAGACTTGGGTATAATCATGTGAGTTTTTTTTTTTTTTTTTACCATGTGAGGTTTTTAGACACATTTATGCCTTCACTTTGTGTTTATGCTGTTTTGCAGCTTCTTAAAATTTGTCAAAATCATAGCATATCTAATATGGATATCTTTTCATGTAAGTATAAATGCATTCATGTCATCATGCAGTTTTAAAAAATAATATTTGAATTACACCATAATGTAACCAATCATCTTATCATTAGTTGTTGTGTTTAGGCTGATTTCACTTATTAAAAATTATGAAATACTTCAAACACAGAATAAAGGAAGGGAATAATAGAACATCCTGTATATACCACCTAGATGTTCATATTTTGCCATTATTTTTAAAGAAGAAATGTTACCAGTACCATTGAAGCATTTTTTTACCTTCCAAGTTCCATTCCCTTATCCTCCTCCTAGTAATCATTATCCTGAAATTTAGATCTTTCCCATTTATGTTACAAAACATTTTTTACCTTTTATATGAGTCTTTTAACATTGTCTTACCTGCTTTTAAATTTTGTTTGTTCTGGTTTTAAAGCTTGCTTTTTTTTCACCCAACACTGTATTTGAATTTTATCTCTGTAGTTATATTGTCTGCATTCATTTTAACTGTTAATAATACTTCGCTTTATGACTATATCATAATTTATTTTTTAATTATTAGTAGATATGTAAGATGTTAGTCTTTTGCTTATATCTTAAAAATCTCTCCTTGTGTATATTATAGCTAGATGCTGTTTCACACTCATCAGATTAGTGAAAATAAGAGTCTAACAATATCAGTGGCCAGCAAGGATATGAAAAACAGGTCGTCTTATATACTGCTGGTTAATACAAGAGTGTCTGACCATTCTGGAGAGTTTGGTAATATTATTTTCTTCTCTAGGTGATA
Organism: Canis aureus; assembly: GCF_053574225.1. NCBI lineage: Eukaryota > Metazoa > Chordata > Mammalia > Carnivora > Canidae > Canis > Canis aureus. Next base: position 8,025,318 of record NC_135632.1, on the reverse strand, counting down.
ATTTGCCATAGTGAAATAATGCATTTTTTCCCACATTCAATATATTTCTCATTTCTCACATATTCAATGAATCTGTGATCATTGTTTTTGCAATTAACAGGAAAACTCATTACCAGTATTAACACCCTTATTACTTTGTACTGTTGTATTTTTATCTGTCTACCTGTACAATCCCTTTTTGCCAGTTGCCATTATCTTTGAATACTTAATACAGAAATAATTTCTGTAACTAGGATATGACCATTTTCATTAGTAATTTTAAGTTCTGGCCCCCTTAATCAGATTGATAACCAGTTTGTATTCAGTTAACCAGCTTATGTTCAACGTGACTGAGTTAGGAGAGATTTCAAATGGCAAGTAATGTAGTGAGTAATGAATGATTGAAGATCTGTTTCTTTTTTAAAAAACAAAATGTTGGGCAGCCTCAGTGGCGCAGCGGTTTAGTGCCGCCTGCAGCCCAGGGTGTGATCCTGGAGACCCGGGATCGAGTCCCACATTGGGCTCCCTGCATGGAGACTGCTTCTCCTTCTGCCTGTGTCTCTGCCTCTCTCTCTCTCTCTGTGTCTCTCATGAATAAATAAATTAAAATCTTAGTAAATAAATAAATAAATAAATAAATAAATAAATAAATAAAATCTTAAAAAAACCCAAAAAAACAAAATGTTTTTGGCTTCATTACCAAAGAATTCCTTTTAGTCAGGATTCACATTTGTTTGCAAAGCCAAAGAATTTCTTTGATGCCTCTTAAGTTATACTATTGTATTTGTTTCTGAACTCTTTTGCTAATAAAGATTTTGTTAGAAGTTTAAATTCTTAGAGGATCTGTCAAGTACTACAGAATATAAAATATGAATAAATATTCCTTCCTGACTTGTATTGATGATTTGTCAATTTAGAAGGTGATCTTAGAGGATATGTATTTCCAATGTATGCTCAATCTACTTAGAATTTCTTTCATTTTTAGAGAAACTATCTTGTTGAATGTAGCAAATCCTATAAGCATACCAGTCTTGAGCTTTAATTTTTTTTTTTTTAGAGATTTTGTTTATTCATGAGAGACACAGGGAGAGAGGCAGAGACAGAGGCAGAGGGAGAAGCAGGCTCCACACAGGGAGCCTGATGTGGGACTTGATCCCGGGACTCCAGGATCACACCCTGAGCTGAAGGCAGACGCTCAACCACTGAGCCACCCAGGCGCCCCTGAACTTTTGATTTTTTATTTGTTGGTTCAGTGTTTGGAGTGATGGTGTTTGATTGGATTTTTTTCCTAAGCAAGACAATGATGTGGTTATGATGGTCCTATAGTGTGTAATATATTTATTAAAAGGCATTTTCCATCAGATGGCACAGTCATTTTGTTTTTTAAAATGTTAAGATATAGTCTATGGAGTGGAACATCAGCTGTTTGTGCTGAATGGGAAACACATAACAGATGTCCTTTCTTCATGGAGCTTGAATATCAGGAAATCAAAATCCTGACAGACAACTACTTTTGTGTTAAACCTCATGACAATAATCTTTAACTTTTTATCAATTATTTTTATTTTTTAAAGATTTATTTATTTATTCATTCATGAGACACAGAGAGAGAAGCAGGGAAATATGGAGAGGGAGAAGCAGGCTCCCTGTGAGGAGCCTGATGTGGGACTCAATCCTAGGACGCCAGGATCATGACCTGAGCCAAAGGCAGTTGCTCAACCACTGAGCCACCCAAGTGTTCCAACTATGTTGTTGTTTTTAGGAATTAGATTTAGGGACACCTGGGTGGCTCAGCGGTTAAGCATCTGCCTTGGCTCCGGGCGTGATCCTGGCGTCCTGGGATCGAGTCCCATGTCGGGCTCCCCATCGGGAGCCTGCTTCTCCCTCTGCCTATGTCTCTGCCTCTCTCCCTCTCTGTCTCTCATGAATAAATAAATAAAATGTTTTTTAAAAAAGGAATTAGATTTGATAATTCTATTTTCTAATAAAGCTGCTATGAACATCAGTATACATATTTTTATGTCTGTGTTTTCATTTCTCTTTTTTAGGGATTCATCCATTTATTTTTAGAGAGAAAGCAAGCACGATTAGGGGGAGGTGCAGAGGGAGAGAAGCAGACTCCTTGCTGAGTGTGGAGCCTGTTGTGGGGCTCGATCCTATGACCTTGAGACCATAACCTGAACCAAAATCAAGAGTCAGATGCTCAACAGATTGAGCCTCCCAGGTGCTCGTTTTTTCTCAAGTATATACTCAAGGGTAGAATTGTTGTGTCATATGGTAACTCCGTTTAACCTTGTAAGGAACAGCCAGACTGCTCCAAAGTGGGTGCACCATTTTCAGCTCCCACCAGCAGTGTGTGATGTTTCCAAGTTCTCCATTTCCTTGTTAAGACTTTTTAATCTTTTTTTTTTTTTTTTAAGTTTTTTTATAGACCTTCTAGTGGGTGTAAAGTGCTATCTCATTGTGGTTGTGATTTTCCCTAATCATTAGTGATGTTGAGCATCTTTTCATGTGCTTATTGGCCAGTCATATTATCTTCTTTGAAGAACTGTCTATTCAAATCCTCTGCCATTTATTTATTTATTTATTTATTTATTTATTTATTTATTAACATATGGTACATATTGGTTTCTGGAGTAGAATTCAGTAATTCATCACATACAGCACCCAGTGTTCATCATAACAAGTGCCCTCCTTTATACCCATGTAGCCCATTTTCCCCCCACTTCCCTCCATCAAACCTGTTTATTCTCTATCAGTAAAAGTCTCTTATGATTTGTTTCCCCTCTCTCATTTTTTTCTTTTCCCCATTCCTATATGTTCTTCTGTTTTCTTTCTTAAATTCCACATATGATAGAAATCATATGGTATTTGTCTTTCTCTGACTTATTTCATTTAGCATAATACAGTCTAGCTCCATCCATGTCATTGCAAATAGCAAGATCTCATTCTTTTTGATGGCTAATATTCCATTGTATATACATACCACATCTTCTTTATCCATTCATCAGTCGATTGATGTTTTGGTACTCTCCATAGTTTGTTGTTGGTTAGGTTGCATATATCCCTTCAAATCTGTATTTTTGTGTCCTTTGGGTAAATATCTAGTAGTATAATTGCTGGATCATAGAGTAGTTCTATTTTTTTTTAATATTTTATTTATTTATTTATGAGAGAGAGAGAGAGGCAGAGGCAGAGACACAGGCAGAGGGAGAAGCAGGCTCCATGCCAGGAGCCCAATGCGGGACTCAATCCCGGGACTCTGGGATCGTGCCCTGGGCCAAAGGCAGGCGCCAAACCACTGAGCCACCCAGGGATCCCGAGTAGCTCTATTTTTAACATTTTGAGGAACCTCCATACTGTCTCTAGAGTGGCTGCACCAGTTTGTAATAACACCAATAGTGTAAGAGGGTTCCCCTTTCTCCACGTCCTCACCAACACCTGTTGTTTCTTAATTTCAGCCATCCTGACAGATGTGAGGTGGTTTTTATTTGTATTTCCCTGATAATGAGGAATGTTGAACATCTTTTTATGTGTCTGTTGGCCATCTGGATGTCTTTTTTTGAAAACTACCTAATCATGTCTTCTGCCCATTTCTTAACTGGGTTGTTTTTGGGTGTTGAGTTTGATAAGTTCTTTGTAGATTTTGAATACTAACCCTTTATTAGATATGTCATTTACAAATATCTTCTCCCATTCCATAGGGTGTCTTTTAGTATGTTGATTGTTTCTTAACTGTGCAGAAATTTTTATCTTGATAAAGTCCCAGTAGCTCATTTCCCTTGCTTCAGGAGATATATCTAGTAAGAAATTGCTATGGCTGATGTCAAAGAGATTACCTGTGTTCTCCTCTAGGATTTTGATGGTTTTCTCTCTTGCATTAAGGTCTTTCATCCATTTTGAATATATTTTTTGTGTACGGTGTAAGAAAGTGGTCTAGTTTCATTCTTTTGCATGGTGCTGTACAGTCTTCCCAACACCATTTGTTGAAGAAACTTTTATCCATTGCATGTTCTTTCCTGTTTTGTCATAGATTATTTGACCATAGAGTTGTAGGTCCATTTCTGAGTTCTCTATTCTGTTCCATTGATCTGTGTATCGTTTTTGTGTCAGTACCATACCGTCTTTATGACTAGAGCTTTGTAATATAGCTTGAATTCTAAAATCGTGATGCCTCTAGTTTTGTTTTTCATTTTCAGAATTGCATTGGGTATTCAGGGTCTTTTGTGGTTCCATACAAATTTTAGGATTATTTGTTCTAGCTCTATGAAAAATGATGGTGGTATTTTGATGGGGATTGTATTAAATGTGTGGATTGCTTTAGGTAGTATAGACATTTTAACAATGTTTGTTTTAATCCATGAGGGAATGCTTTTCCATTTCTTTGTGTCCTCTTTAATTTCTTTTGTCAGTGCTCTGTAGTTTTCAGAGTATAGATAGATCTTTTACTTCTTTAGTTAGACTTAGATATCTTATTGTTTTCAATTGCAGATAGGATCGATTCCTTTTCCTACTGCTTCATTATTGATGTATAGAAATGCAACGGATTTTTGCACATTGATTTTATATCCTGTGACTTTGCTGAATTCGTGTATGCATTCTAGCATTTTTTTTTTTTTTTTGGTGGAGTCTTTGGAGTTTTCTACATAGAGTATCATGTTGTCTGCAGATAGTGAAAGTTTGACTTCTTCCTTGCCAATTTGGATGCCTTTTATTTCTTTTTTGTTGTCTGATTGCTGAGGCTAAGACTTCCAATACAATGTTAAATAATAATGGTGAGAGTAGATATCCTTGTTCTGTCCCTTGTTGATTTTTCTACTTAGATGATCTATCCATTGCTGTAAGTAGGGTGTTAAAGTCTTACACTGTTATTGTATTATCACCAATGAGTGTCTTTATGTTTGTTATTAATTGATTTACATATTTGAGTGCTCCCAAGTTGGGTACATAAATATTTACAATTGTTAGATATTCTTTTCCCTATTTTTTTAAAAAAAGATTTGACTTAATTAATTAATTAATTTATTTGAGACAGAGAGTGAGCACACGAACACACAAGCAGGGCAGAGGGGTGGAAGCAGGGTGCCTGCTCAATCCCAGGGAGTGTAGGGCTTGGTTCCAGGACTCTGGGATTATGATTTGGGCCTAAGGCAGCTGCTTAACTAAGCCATCCAGGTGCCCCAATTGTTAGATCTTCTTCATGGTTAGACCCCTTAATTACGATGTAGTACCCTTCTTGATCTCTTGTTATAGTTTTTGCTTTAAAATCTGTTTGTCTGGGCAGCCCTGGTGGCACAGCAGTTTAGTGCTGCCTGCAGCCTGGGGTGTGATCCTGGAGACCTGGGTTAGAGTCCCATGTCAGGCTCCCTGCATGGAGCTTGCTTCTCCCTCTGCCTGTGTCTCTGCCTCTCTCTCTCTCTATCATGAATAAATAAATAAAATCTTAAAAAAAAAAAATCTGTTTGATGTAAGTATGGCTACTCTAGCTTTCTTTTGACATCCATTAGCATGGTAGATGGTTCTCCATCCCCCGACTTTCAATCTGCAGCTGTATTTAGGTCTAAAATAAGTCTCTTGTAGGTGGCATATAGATGGATCTTGTTTTTTTTGTTTTTTTTTTTTAATCCATTCTGATACCCTGTGTCTTTTACTGGAGCATAGTCCATTTACATTTGGAATGATTATTGAGAGAGATGAATTTAGGGCCATTGTGATACCTGTAGAATTAGTGTTTCTGGTGATTTTTCTCCGGTCCTTTCTAGTCTTTGTTGCTTTTGATCTTTTTTTTCACCACTCAAACAGTCTCCCTTAAACTTTCTTGCAGGGCTGGTTTAGTGGCCACAAACTCCTGTAGTTTTTGTTTGTCTAGGAAACTCTATCTTTCCTAGTCCGAATGACAGCCTTGCTAGATAAAGAATTCTTGGCTGCATATTTTTCGCATTCAGCATGTTGAATTATTTCCTTCCACCTCTTCCTGACCTGACAAGTCTCTGTGGACAGATCTTCTTCGAACCTAATCTGTCTTCCCTTGTTGGTTAAGGACCTTCTTTCCCTTGCTACTTTCAGGATTCTTTCCTTGTCTGTGTATTTTGTGAATTTGACTACGATATACATTGAGAATGGCTGGCTTTTGTTGAATTTAATGGGAATTCTCTGTGCTTCTTGGATTTTGATGTCTGTGTCCTTCCCCAGATTAGGGAAGTTTTCAGCTATAATTTGTTCAGATAAACCTTCTGCCTCTCTTCATCTTCAGGGACTCCTGTGATTCCCATGTTATTACGTTTTACTAAGTCACAGAGTTCTCTAAGTCTGTCTTCATGGTTTATTACATTTCTTTCCCTCCTTTTTTTGGCTTCATTATTTTTCATAATTTTATCTTCTTTATCACTGATTTGCTCCTCTGCTTCGTCCATCCTCAGTTTTATGATCTCCATTTGTGTTTGCATCTTGGTAATAGTATTTTTAATTTTGACCTGAGTAGATTTTAGTTCTTTTTTCTTTGTAGTAAGGGATTCTCTAATGTCTTCTATGCTTTTCAAGTCCAACTAATATCCTTATAATCAATGTTTTAGATTCTAGTTTAGACATGTTATTTATATCTCTACTGATTAAATCCCTAGCCATGAGTTCTATCTTACGTTCTTTCTTTTGGGGTGAATTCCTCTGTGTTGTCATTTTGTCTAGAAAGAAAAGAAGAAAGAAAAAAAAAACAACTTAAAAAACAAACCCCAAAAACAAAGAGTAAAAACTTTGTTTTTACAAAAAAGAAAAAAAGAAACAAAAAGAAAAAAAAAACCCAAACAAGGAAATAAGAAATAAAAACAAACCCTAGATCCTGGGTGTGTTTTGGTCTGCTTGTATAAAGAATCTGGATCCCAACATAAAAGATAAAGTAGGATAAAATGAAAGTAGACAAAAAATACATATGAAAAGTATATGTATATAAATCTAGAAAATTAATAAAAGGAATTGGAAAGCATAAGAAATGAAAAAATAACAAAAAGAAATAGGATTTTCTTTTTTACTTTTATTCTCTATTTCCCCGAGAGCTGAAGCTTTGCAGCCCTCCATGATCAATAAACTTGAGGGAAGCTAGTTGGTTGTTTGTGCTGGTCTTCTGGGGGAGAAGCCTGCTGTACTCACTCTCAGGCTGACTTGTTCCAGTGGAAATGCTTCTCCCAGACGCAGAGGTGTGGGGCTTGGTGTACGCCTCTCGGTGTCCACTGAGTGGCACTGTTTTGGTCCCTGAAGTGATTTGGCACTGATGGGCAGGATGAAAATGGCTATGTCTTGTTCTCTAACCTGGGAGCTAAAAGTTTGCTCTGCCTACTCTTCAGTGAATCTTCACAGAAAAGCCATCAATCACCCTATTTGTCTTTTCCGATTTCAATCTCAATCCTGCATTCACCTTGCCCGAGTGGAGCCTTTTTATCTCAGGCCTCTGACTGATTTCCAGAACTCCAAATTGCAGTGATGCCTGCGAGGCAGACCTGAACTATTCCTCTGGGGCAGGGTCTTGTTGGCACTTGTTGCCTGAGGAAATCAGTCCCATGAGGGGAGGCGGTTTGCAGTTTATAGCAGAAAGCTAGCACCGAGACCTGCTTTTAATGCCCAAGAAATCATTGCCAAATCCAGTGTCATGAAACTTTTCCCTTATGTGTTACCTAAGAGTTTTATATATTAGCTCTTAGGTCTTTGAGTTAATTAGGTCTTTGAGTTAATTTTTTATATGGTACAAGATAAGAGTCCAGTCTTACTCTTTTGCATGTGGATATCCAGGTTCCCCAATACCATTTGTTGAAAGAACTATCCTTTCTTTGAATGGTCTTGGTACACTTGTCAAAGTCATTTGACTTATATATGAGTGTTTATTTCTGAGCTATCTATGCTTTTTTTCTTTGGTCTTTGAGTCTGTGTTTATATCAGCACCCATATACTATTTTGATTACTGTAGCTTTATAGTATGTTTTGATTTTTTAAATTTTTATTTATTTTTGAGAGAGAGTGAGTGAGCACACAGGGGCCTGGGGAGGAGCAGAGGGAGAGGGAGTGAAAGAGAATCTTAAATGTGTGGAGCCTGATGTGTGGGGCTCAGTCTCACAACCCTGAGATCATGACTTGAGCTGAAATTAAGAGTAAGGTGCTTTAGCCAACAGAGCCACCCAGATGCCCTGCTTTGTAGTAAGGTTTAAAGTCAGGAAGTATGAGAGCTCTGAATTTGTTGTTTTTTTTTCAATATTATTTTGACAATTAGAGGTCCCTTGAGGTTCCATATAAATTATAGGATGGATTTTTCTATTTCTACAAAAAAAATCATTGTAATTTTGATAGGAATTGTATCAAATTTATAGATTGCTTAGGGCAGTACTGACATCATAGCCATATTAAGTCTTATCAATCCGTGATAGAATTGACATCCATAGTATGTCTGTTTTTGTCTTTTAATTTCAGCAACATTTGGTAGTTTTCAGGGTGTAAGTCTTTTGCCACTTTGGTTAAGTTTATCTCAAGTATTTTATTCTTTTTGATGCTCTTGTAAGTTGAATTGTTTTATTGATTTCCTTTTGGAATTGTTCTTTGTTAGAGTTTAGGAATGCAACTGATTTTTGCATGTTGATTTTGTATTGTGCAACTTTGCTGAATTTGTTTATTGGTTGTAATTATATTTTAATTCTGATCTTTATGGTTTTCTACATATAAGATATCATGTCATCTGCAAAGAGGTAATTTTACTTCTTCCTTTTCAATTGGAATGCCTTTTATTTCTCTTTCTTGCCTAATTGTTCTGGCCAAGATTCCCAGTACTATGATGAAAAGGAGTGGTATGGGGCACCTGGGTGGCTCAGTTGGTTAAGTGTCTGACTTTTGGTTTTCAGCTCAACTCTTGATCTCCGGGTCATGAGATCAAGTCTCGTGTCAGGCTCCATGTTCAGTGGGGAGTCGGCTTCTCCTCTTCCTCTCCCTCTGCTCCTCCACCCTACTCACATACTGTCTTTCTCAAGTAAATAAATCTTAAAAAAAGAAAAAAAGTGGTAAAAGCGTGCATCCTTGTCTTGTTCCTGATCTTTAAAGAAAAGCTTTCAGTTATTTGTTATTGAGCATATGTTAAATGTGTGCGTGTTTTTAAATATATGCTCTTTATTATGGCAAATATATGCTCTCTCTCTCTTTTGTTTTTTTTAGTTTGCTGGGTGTTTTTATCATGAGAGGGTGTTGGGTTTTGTCAAATATGTTTTCTACATGCATTGATGATTTTTTTATGAATTGAGATGATTGAGAGATTTTTTTCTCCCTACATTCTATTAATGTATATTATATTTATTTTCATATATTGAACCATTCTCTCATTCTAGGAATAAATCCAATTTGGTTATGGTATATAATACTTTTAATATGCTGTTGAAGTTGGTTTAGTAGTACTTTGTTGAGGATTTTTGCATTGTTCTTTATAAGGGATATTGGAATGTAGTTTTTCTTGCTTGTGGAGTCTGACTTTGGTATAAGGGTAATGCTGCTGTTACAGAATGTGCAGGAAATGTTCCTATCTCTTCGGTTCTTTGGAAGACTTTGAGAAGGATTGGTGTTAATTCTTCTTTAAATGTTTGGTGGACTTCACCAGTACGTGGCTTTTGGGATTTTCTTTCTTAGGAAGTTTTTGATTATTGATTCAATTTTCTTACTAGTAATGGATCTCAACAAATTTACTATATCTTCATGATTCAGTCTTGGCAGGTTGTGTGTTTTTAGTTATTTGTGCATTTCTTCTGTTATTCAATTTTTACTCTACGTTGTTCATAGTGCCCTCTTATAAACCTTTATTTCTATAAAATAGTAATGTTCTCTTTCTTTCGTGATTTTAGTTATTTGAATCCTCTTAATCAAACTTACAGTTTGTCAATTTTGTTGAACTTATTTGAAGAACCATCTCTAGTTGTCACTGATTTTCTCTATGTTTTAAAGTTTTTATTTATTTATTTTAGATAGAGTATGAGCAGGGTAGGAGCAGAGAGAGAGGGACACCATCTCCAGCAGACTCCATGCTGAGTGCAGAGGCAGAGATGGGGCTCAATCCCAGGACCCTGGGATTATGACCCTGAATAGAAACCAAAGTCAGACGCTTAACCAACTGAGCCACCCAGGTGCCCCCTCTATTTTTTATTTTTATTTTTTTAAAAGATTTTTATTTATTTATTCATGAGAGACACAGAAAGAGAGAGAGAGGCAGAGACACAGGCCGAGGGAGAAGCAGGCTCCATACAGGAAGCCCGATGCGGGACTCGATCCAGGGACTCGAGGATCACTCCCTGAGCCGAAGGCAGGAGCTAAACTGCTGAGCCACCGAGGGATTCCCCCCACCTCTATTTTTTAAATAATTTTTAAAATAATTGCACTGTATCTCTGCTATAATAATTATTATTCCCTTGTTTCTGCTAGTTTTGGATTCAGTTCTTATTCTTGTTTCTTAGAGTGTAAACTTAGGTTGTGGATTTGCAATCTTTCACTTTTTCAATGTAAGCAATTACAGCTGTAAATTTCTTTCTTGGAGCTACTTTTGCTACATTGCCTAAGTTTTGGTATGTTTTGTTTTTATTTATATTTGTCTCAAAACATTTTCTAATTTTCCTTGTTAATTCTTCTTTGACATCTTCATTATTTTTTTTTAAAGATTTTATTTATTTATTCATGAGAGACACACACAGAGAGAGGCAGAGACACAGGCAGAGGGAGAAGCAGGCTCTCTGCAGGGAGCCTGGGTCTCCAGGATCACGCCCTTGGCTGAAGGCAGCGCTAAACCACTGAGCCACTCAGGGATCCCGACATCTTCATTATTTTTAAAACGCCCTTAGGTTTGAACTTTCCCTCCCTCCATCCTTCCACCCTTCCTTTTTTCCTTTCTTTTTTTTTTTTTTTAGGTTTATTTATTTTTTTAAAGATTTTATTTTTTCATGAGAGAGAGAGAGAGAGAGAGGCAGAGACATAGGCAGAGGGAGAAGCAAGCTCCCCACAAGGAGCACAATGTGGAACTCGATCCTGGATCCCGGGATCATGCCCTGAGCCAAAGGCAGACCTTCAACCGCTGAGCCACCCAGGCATACCATAAAGATAGATAGATTGATTGATTGATTTAAGAGAGAAAAACAGAGCACAAGTAGGGAGGTGCAGGGCAGAGGGAGAGAGAGAAACAGATTCCCCACTGAGTAGGGAGCCCAATGCAGGGTTTAATCCCAGGACCCTGGGATCATGACCTGAGCTGAAGGCAGATACTTAACTGACTGAGCCACCTAGGTGGACTCCTAGCAGCTGTTTTGAAGGAACATTTTCTCCTAGTCTTTTGAAATAATCTCTTCGATAATAAGGATATTCTTCTATATCCTCCACTTTTTAAAAAAGATTTTATTTATTTGTTATTTGAGAAAGGGTGGGTGCAGGAGAGCGGAAGAGAGAGAAAACACAAGTGACAGGTGGTGGGTAAAAGGCAGAGGGAAAGGGAGAAGCAGACTTCCTGCTGAGCAGGGAGCCTGATGTAGGGCTTGATCCTACAACCCTGAGATTGTGACCTGAGCCACCCAGGTGCCCCTATCCTCGGCTTTTGTAGAGATACTGTTTGCATATTAAGAGGATTTCTAATTTGAGACTTATTTATATGATTTATCTTATAGTTGGTGACCACTCACTTTTTATATTAAATATTCAGGATGTATGTGTATTCAAAATGACTGCAATTTTGTAGGAATATTTTCTCAGTCTTGTCTGAGCAGTTTTACCAATTAGATATGAATAGATGAATAGATATTAGAGCTGTATTCAGAATTTATAAATTGAAAAGTTGATAAATGTAAAACCAGGAAGGAGAATGTTACGTTTGAGGTCCTCACAAACAAGTACTTTATCATATTCATTTCTGTTGTAGTACAGTGTCTGGCATAGAATGTAAATATCCCAAAGGCAGGATCTTTATCTCTGGCAGTACCTGAATTAGAGTAGGGAGTCAGCAAATTGGTTCAATGAACCAGTATATCAGTAAATAGAGAATTAAAATGACAATGTTTCAGGTTGACCTGTTGGTAATAAATTACGAAGTAAGAAATAATCAAAATGTCCATAAATACATTGAACAGTTTGCCTTCTCAGGGGTTCATTAGTGTTCTTCAGTGAGCACGAAAAACCATATTTAAGAATCTGGTAGCCTGATGTTTGTTGTATTTAGGGTGATTTATGTCATCTGTTTTCTGCTTGCCCTCAGAAGTTCTGTGGAAAAAAAGTTAAGATAAAAAATTCCAACCTCAGGATTTATTTTGCTATCTGACAGTAGGAAGTATATTGGAGGTAAACCAATGTCTTGTGATCACTTTCACGCCTTGATGACTAGCTTGTCTTGTTTTATATATCTCATTTAGGAGTATTTTTCACATTTAGTACCTCTTACAGATTAGAGATGCAAAACTGTCAACAGTTATTTGGCATCAGGGGGAACCTGATGTTGAACCACAACTGCTCATGATTATTTCTTACTTTTTATTCAGTATAGTTTTCACTTGACCACTATTCCCTAAAATTTCTTCTCCCAAACTGAACATATTTTACTTGTAATTTTTGGCATAATAATACTGTAGACGCTAAGAGAATTTGCTTTGTAATGGAATCTAAAAATCCCCTCCTTGTATAAAGCAGGGGATTTTTTTTTCTTTAAAGATTTATTTACTTTAGAGAGAGGGCATATGAGTGGGGGCAGGAGCCAGGAGTAAAAGGAGACAAGAAGACTCCCCCATCAGCGGGGACCCCAACATGGTGCTTGATCCTAAGACTCCTGAGATCATGACCTGAGCCAAAATCAAGAGTTGGATGCTCAACCTGCAGATCTACCAGGTGATCCAGCAAGGAATCTTTTCTTAAATAAATTTAATGTATGTTAGAATAAATGTATTGAAAGAAAGTAAAAATTTTACTGATAGATTCTATATATATAGAAATATCTTTGATTTGATGCTACCAGCTTCTTGACAACTTGTAATTCACTCTACACTGTGAGCTTTTTTCTTTGCAAGTATATTTGTTTAGCACAAATATCATCATTGTAATAATAACAAATAATAAAAATAGAACTACTCTATGATCCAGTATTCACACTACTGGGTATTTACCCCCAAAATACAGAAACATTTAATCAAAGGGATACATGCACCCACATGTTTATTGTAGCATTATTTACAATAGCTAAATTATGAAAGCAGCCCAAATATCCATCCATAGATGAATGGATAATAAAGATGTGGTATACAATGGAATAAAAAAAAACACAAAAAAGAATGAAATCTTGCCATTTGTAATATCAAGGATGGAGCTAGAGAGTATAATGCCAAACGAAATAAATCAGTCAGAGGAAGACAAATACCATATGATTTCACTTGTGTATGATTTAAGAAACAAAACAAATTGAGGTATCATGCATAGGTGGCTCAGTTGGTTGAGCATCCAACTCTTAGTTTCGGCTCAGGTTATGAATCTCAAGGTTGTGGGATTGAGCCTTGACTTGGGCTCTGCACTCAGCATGGAGTCTGCTGGAGATTATCTTCCTCTCCCTTTGTTCCTCCCACTGCTCTCTCTATCTCTCTCTCTGATAAATAAAATCTTTAAAAAATTAAAAATAAAGATAAAAAAGAAGAAAAAGAGAGACAAACCAAGAAATAGACTCTTAACTATAGGAACCAGAGGGGAATTGGGGAGTGTGGATAGGTGAAATAGCTGAAGGGTATTGAAGAGTACACTTATCGTGATGAGCACTGAATAATATATAAAATTATTGAATCACTCTATTGTACACCTAAAACTAATATAACACTGTATGTTAACTATACTGGAACTAAAATTAAAAACTTGATTGATAGGGGCACGTGGGTGGCTCAGTGGTTGAGCATCTGTTTTTGGCTCAGGTCATGATCCCGGGGTCCTGGGATCAAGTCCCACATTGGGCTCTCCGCAGGAAGCCTGCTTCTCCCTCTGCCTGTGTCTCTGCCTCTCTCTCTGTGTGTCTCATGAATAAATAAAATCCTAAAAAAAAGTTTAATTGATAAAAATGAAATAGCATTATAGAATAATCTTTGGTCTCACCAATCTCACTGAAATAATTTCTTTTTGTATTTCTATTAAATTAGAAAGACATTGTGTTCTTAAAGAAAAGAAACATTATTTGAGTCAGTTTGATTCATAGCACCATCAATTAGCAGCTGAATCTTGAGTATGTTATCTTCTCTGAAGTACTTTTTTCTCCAAAATAGGGATGATAATGCCTGTGATTTGTGATCCTCAGTTGTGAGCATAAAGCTGTCTATGTGTTCTAGGACTTCAATTTAGTTATGATAGTTAACTTCAATAGCAGCGAATGACTTGAAAAGCCAGTTTTCTACATATCCATTTTCTACAGAATACAATGAAAGATGGTGGGATAATAGGATAATAGAAAGGTATAACAAGAAGGAAAAAGGTAACCTAAACTGCTAATAATTTTAATAATAAGCGCACGTGAACTTTTGCCATATTTTGCCATAGAGGTGGTGATTATATTAGCACAATGCCAAAATTATTAGAGTGCTAGACTGAGAATATTTAATCCCTGTCTTTGTGGAGATGAGTGTTGTGCTCAAATGGGAAGAACATTGGCTTTGGGGTTAGTGTTACTAGGCTTCACATTATGATTCTATCACTATGTGTGTTATTCAACTTCTTTAAATCAGTCCAGTTGTCTATAAAAATACATATCCAAAGCATTAGTGGAAGGAAGGTAGCTGCTATTTATTATTTTTTCCCTTATTTTGGGTTTTGTTTTCCCCCTGCCCCTTTTTTTCTAGTTTTTTTAAGGTGAATATTGAGGCCATTTATTTGAGGCCTTTTCCTCTTTTCTAATATACGTACTTAGTGCTATAAATTTCTCTCTAAGTACTATGTTAGTTGTGTCCTTCAAATTTTGGTAAGCTGTGTTTTAATTTTTATTCACTTCAAATGTTTAGAGCTAATTTGGTCTACTTCTGAGGCAATAGTCTTCTGAGGACTCTATGTAGTGCTCTGTATTACGAAGTTTTCCCACTCTGGCTGATAAGAATACAATTCCTAGCCGTGTATGCGCTCCAGGGATTATTCTATTTACTCCTTTCTTTCTCAGTTTTGGTAGCTCCCTCCTACAAAATGCAGCCAAGAACTTGAGTGGACACCTCTGCATGTATCTAGAGCCCTCTCTTCTTTGCAGCTCCCTTATCCCCAATATGGTGCCCCAGAAAACCTAAGCTGCCTTGGCTTCTCCAATGAACTCTGTCTCCTCAACTCATTGAGACCCCTAGACTCTGTTGAGTTCTCCTGTCCTATGCTGAGGCCTAGACTCTCCCCCAGATAGTGAGCTGAGGTATTTGCAGGGCTCATTGCATTTATTTCTTTCTTCTCAGCAATTGCTGGCTTGTGCTGTTATCCATTCTCTGAAAGCTGATATTTCAGCTTCTGTTTAATTTTCTAGTTATTTAAAGCAAGAGGATAAAGCTAGTCCCTGTTATTCTATCATGGCTGGAAAGTAGAAGTTCATTTTAGCATCTAGTAGGTAAAATTTATTGGAGTGAATTGTCAAAAAAAAATTGTCAAAATGGGTGATTTTAGAACTGTGTATTGATATTATATAAATCTTTATGCTTTTTAAAATTTTTTATTTTTAATCTCAGTGCAGTTAATAAACAAATATAATAATCTGGGGCTTTTAAGGTTTGACATTCCTAGAATATTAATATGAGTCAAATTTTGTTTCTAATACTTTTGAACCTTTTCAGAAATATGTTTTAAAAATTATATAGTTGGTCTAAATAGTATTTGCTGACTTAGCACTTCTAAGTATTTTAATGTTTTCAGTTATTTATGGGTTCATTGTATTTTTGTGATATCTTTTGATCACATATTATAAAGATCTAAAATCTAACTCCTTGATACGTTATATAACCAAAAAAGATTATTGGGAATTCTAACAATATATAATTGTAATTCTAACAATATACAAGGTGAGATGTAACTTTGAGATGAAAGATACTCAGTTAACTGATTTGAAAAATGCTACAAATGTAATATCTAGATTTGTGGGTTTTTTTTTAAACAGTCTTTTCTTATAAGAAGTTAAGGGCTTAACTTTTAATTAGTATATAACCCTCAAATTTCTGTCTTATTTAGTGCTTTCCTCAGTGATGTGCAGAAAGACAGAAGGTATGACTCAAATTTGCAAGTGGCATGAAGCTTGGAATGGTTAAAATACTAATGTTTTACCTTTGAGTCTTAAAAGATAGGCACTGAAAAGAGGAGAAAAATAGCTTAGTAGTAGCATATGTCAAATTTGTTGAAACAACTGTGACATGTTTGCCAGAAACATCAATACATCAATTATGGTGCAACAATAGAAGTATACTGTCAAGAGCAGGCTAAAGGGTGATAGTTCCTATTGCTGCCTTTTTGTTGATGATGTGTTTATTAAATATTTTTTTGAAATTTAGAAAAGCTGCAAAAATAGTACAGAGAATTTCCATATACTCTATTTTCTTTTAGTGTTAATATTTTAGATAACCATGGTACATTTATCAAATCTAAGAAATTAACATTTATACAATAAATTAAATAAAGTACAGACTTCTTTCAGATTTCACATGTTTTTCCACTGATAACCTTCTTGCATTCCAGGATCCAATCCTGGCTATGTTATGCTGGTCAGATCACTTACGTTAGTCTAGCTGATTTTTGGCCCCAAATTAAAATACAGTAAAGTTTTAGAACCAAGTTAAATGCCACTTTTGATGTTACTGCCCTCCCATAGTTTGAGTGATTTTCTGTGTTCTATGGAGTTATACTGTGTGTTTATACTTTGTTTTCTCTTATTGGATCTGTTAGTCCCTAGCCAAGTAATTATTATTTGAAGGAACTCAGTCTTATCCATCCTCTTACAAAGAGCCATCATGAAATGAGACCAGTGTGTTCAGAGCATAGTGTTAAAGGAACTTAAAATAATATAAGTGGTGGTTAAAGGATATTTGACTGCATAAGATGAGCATAACCTCCAACTATTTTTGAAAAAGGAATTAAAAATATGTGAAAACTATGGGTAAATTTTGGTAGAATGATCTAATAAAGAATAGGGAAAAGAGCAGTGGATATTTTTAAATCATAGAAAGTTGATATAAATAAATCCATCTGTCTCATTAGGAAAATGTTGGCTAATTACGTCTGATCAGTATAACTCTTTGTAAAAATTATGACAAAGTTTCCTTTGACATCTTCATTGTTTGAAGTATTTATATCAGATTTTGGAATAACCTTACTTGCCTTTTAGACTAACACTTTGTCTTGTTCATTTTTGTATATGTTCATTCTTCTTTTTGTTGCCCATTTTGTTTTTCACCTAGTTAGGTTTCGTTTTGTTTCATTTTGTCCTCTTATGGAAGTAATATAATATAGTGGTTTAGAATGTAGATTCTGGAGTCAGACTTCCTGGGATTGCGTGCCTGCTGTGTATCCTTGGACAAGTTACCTAACTTTTTGAGACTCTGTTTCCTCATCTTTAAAATAAGGATAATAAAAAAAAAAAATAAGGATAATAATAGTAGTTATCTCTTGGCTTATCATATAGATAAACTGAAAGAGCATAGTGCCCAGCACACAGTGTTGAGTGCCATGGCTCAACAAATGTTAACTGCTTGCTGGTTACCGCAATTAATTAATTTATAACTTCAGATACTCATTACAAAATAACTCACCCTTCTCTGTCTCTTATGTTCTTTCACTTTTATACTGTTAAAAAGGGAAAGATGCACTGCCTTGCTTTCAACATTTTTGTACTGCGTATTCTTTTCTTAATTTTACTATTATATAATTAGCGCAAACTGAAGGGAGGGCAAGTTAAGGCTGTTTTCAGCCTGAAACCATCTTTTTTTTTTTTTTTTTTTTTTTTTCTGAAACCATCTTTTAAGCAAAACCACTTTATCAAGTTATCTACCTATTTATGCATTTATTAACCAGTGTCATTTATCAGTGAAAGTCATTTTTGTATAATGTTTATCCTGAAATATTGTAGTTCTAAATGCCTTCTGAAGCACTAAAGCAAAATTATATTCAGTTTGATTCTTTTTTTTTTTTTGATTTTCAGAAATTAGTATGATGAAAGTGCTTTGAGCCACTTCAAATTTAGCTACTTTCTTTTTTTTTAAATTTTTATTTACTTATGATAGTCACACACAGAGAGAGAGAGAGAGAGAGAGAGGCAGAGACATAGGCAAAGGGAGAAGCAGGCTCCATGCACCGGGAGCCCGATGTGGGATTCGATCCCGGGTCTCCAGGATCGCGCCCTGGGCCAAAGGCAGGCGCCAAACCGCTGCGCCACCCAGGGATCCCTCAGTTTGATTCTTATGTTTATTTTAAATATTCCAGTTAAGAAGAGGTAATCTAAACTGCTTTGGAAAGCTTGGAAGTATTTACTAAAGTTTGATATCCTATGATCCAGCTTGATATCCTCTGGTTCTACTTTTATGTACGTACTGAACAGATGTTAATGTCCATGGAATGTTTATAATAGCACTGTATGTGCTAGCTCCTCACTAGAAATAGCCATCAACAGTAGAATACATTTTGGCATATTTGCACAATTTAATACTAAATAGAAATGGCAGTGAAAGATCTGCCAAGTGTATCTCAACAGTGTAGTTGCTGAACAGTAGGGTTGAATCTCACAGATACAGCACTGAGAGAAATAAGTCTAAAAGACCATTTACTATACTATACAGTATTGTTTATGTCAAGTGTAAAATTAGGCAAAAATGAAGCTGTTAGAAGTCTGTGTAGCGATATTAGGAATGGGGTTTGAGGAGCAGTGACTGGCAGGGAGGAAGGGAACTTCCAGAGTACTGTTAATATTTTGTTTCGTGATACCAGTATGTTCAGTTTGTGAAAATTCATCAAGCTGGAAAATTATATTTTGTGTACTTTGTAGATAGTCACAAAAGCTTTCGAAAGAAATTGACATATATAAATATTATAAGCCTGTTGCATTTGATGATATTGAGGTGCCAGTCTGTATGTACTATTTTTATCCAGCATTCTTGTTTTAACATCAGGGAATTACAACAACAAAGAGAGGATACATGGCATCTGGTTTAAGTCTCCTAGACCTTTGTAGTTTTCATGGGTTTCCTACGTGTTGGTATAAAGTGCCCCTATCAGAAGGTAGAAATGAAAAGGAGCTTTGATTACAGAGCAAGCATCCTTTTAATAAGAGATTGGCCCTGAGAGGTGATAGTAGGCTGTGGACCTGGCTTAAGGTAACACCTTCTTAATCTTTCTTATTCAAGGGACCAGAGAATTGTGCCAAATTAATTGACAAAGCCCATTACACTACTTGTAGACTTTGTGGATGATGCAAAGTAAGTTTGCACTTAGTTTTAAATGATTAGCATCTCAGGGAAGGATAGGAATTAGTAAATTGATTTAGCAAGTTATTCTTTTAGAATAGTCCACAGGAAAGATAATATTTAATAATTTAAGAACTGTTTAAGACTTCACTCAATTTTTTGTTAATGCAGCTAGATTGTTTTTTGGACTTTTAGCTTAATGTGTATTTGACTTTTGTGAGTTATGTTTAAAAATAATACATGTTTGTCATAACAGATATAAAAATATAAAAATATAGAAATTATTAAAAAGCAAAACCCTTTTCCAGTTTCACTTGTAGATCTTTTGTTTGTGTGTGTATCTGTACATACCATAAATTCATTGATAAGATGCCTCTATTTTATTACCCCCTGTTTTAACATCCCTGAAATTGGCATGTGTCTTTCAAATGTTGTCCACTAGGCGGCAATCATGATGGAGTTGACATCGCCAGACATGGGAAATTAGGCCATAGTTGTTCATATTGTCTTCACTTAAGTTTAGTTATATTTTTTGTTGGTAATATATGGGTTGAGTTTAATTGCTATTACAAGTATCTTGAAAAGAACTGCATATGTGATTTGTCATTAAAGCACAGAAGAGGCAGCATTAAAGCAAATATTTATTGTTGGAGGATAACCACAGTTCTCTTTCTCTGCAAAGTAAAAACCAAGTGCTTTATGGAATTGAGAAGGGAGCTATTTTATGAGTAAATGAAGGTATGCTGCCTTTTGCTCCTGACACATGTGAAAGCATTCCCTATTACAAGCCAATCAGTTCGACTTAAGGCAGGAGAAATTGCCATATCCTATGAATAGGTGGTTGGTGTGACCAATTCACACACCGTTATAGGATTACTGTTAAGGCACTTTGTCATACCTTTAATTGCTCATTTCTTACTAATTTACTGAATTTGGTTATTTTTGTGTGTGTGTGTGTTTATTCAGTGTTTTACATCTGTTGAGATAGTTCTAATCTGTTAATGTAGTATTTTATGTGAATGTATTTTCTGATGTCAAACCATCCTATATTTCTGGGGAAAGCAACTTGCTATTTTCTTTTTAAATTAATAGTTATTTTGTGGATATCTTTTTAATTTAGTGTGTTTACATTTATCTTATTTTTTAATGGCTCTATTGTTTTTCTCTTGTATTTTTTTTTTTTCCCCAAATGGCTGCCTTATTGATGTGCCTGATTTCCAGCTTTTGCTATTCAAAACAATGTAGCAGGGAACATCTTTCTGCATATACCTTTATATACTCAGGCTACTATTTCTATAGAAGAAAAATACCTAGAAATGTTATGCATTTTCATTGTTTGATAACATGAAAGAAATGCAAAAGTTAATTTTAAAAAAGCATTTATTTGGTTTAGAAATGTCAGTCATTATTGGAAAATATACCAACATGCTAACAGTGGTTTGTCTTTGGGATGATGAGCTTATGTGTGATTAAAAAAAACAACAACAACAAAGAACTTTAATGGTAGAAATGGAACTTACTTTAAAAAGCTAATGCTAGGATCCCTTGGTGGTTCAGTGGTTTGGCTCCTGCCTTCGGCCCATGGCGTGTTCCTAGAGTCCCGGGATTGGGTCCCACATCGGGCTCCCTGCATGGAGCCTGCTTCTCCCTCTGCCTGTGTCTCTGCCTCTCTCTCTCTCTGTCTCCAATGAATAAATAAATAACATAAAAAAAAAAAAAAAAAAAGCTAAATGCCTATGGGGTGCTTGGGTGGCTCAGTTAATGCCTTCAGCTCGGGTCACGATCACAGGGTCCTGAGATTGAGCCTGAGCTGGCATTGCCCTGCTCAGCAGGGAGTCTGCTTCTCCCTCTGCCTCTGCCTTTCCCTGTGTTCTTGATCTCTGTCTCTCAAATGAATAAGTAAAATCTTTAAAAAAAAAAAAAAAAAAAACCCCACTAAACTAAATGCTAATGAAATCAAATACTACTTTAGAAGTCCTGGGATTGTGAGCATTTGGAGGATAGTCCTGTTGTAGTTCCGAGATAATTCATCTAGCAAAATGCAAAATACATGAAGCTAATTTAAAACATATTTGTAGAACTAAGTTGAATTGATTTTTTGAGTCTAACAGAGAAAAAAACTTCTTGCCAATTCTTTTTCAGGGTTTTTTGATTAACTCAAAACCAGAGAATGCCTGTGAACCCATAGTGCCTCCACCACTAAAAGACAATTCATCGGGCACTTTCATCGTGTTAATTAGAAGACTTGATTGTAATTTTGATATAAAGGTAATGTATGCTTTTTTCATTTTTTTGTTACTATTTTTTGTTTTTAGATTATCTATCTTAAATTCTCCCTTGTTTCAGAAAGACTTTGAAAGTTTATAAGGTTCATCCAGATTAAAAAAGGAAGGTGAGGATGAAAGGAAAATGGGAAGTTGGTGAAGGCAAGCAAGAGAGTTGAATTTTACTCATCTGCTACAAAATTGACTCTAAGCTCTTAGAAACCAGTACAAAAAGGAGGACAGTTCACAATTCATTTTTTTAACAAGATTGTAAACAAATTGATTGGGATATAAATGATTGCTGTTGGTTCTAGGAATTTTCAGGTGGTTGCTGGGAATCTTGAACTGTGGTTTAATAGTAGAATATTGCTTGATCTAATCTAGGAACGGAAACATTAACCTTCAGTTTTATGCCTTTAATTACCAATACTATACATATATTTATATTTATGTTGGGATTTCTCTTTTGCGATAAGCTATCTCTGTCACCTACAGAAAGTTTGTCTCCCTGGTGTGGGTTAGGTCAGATAGTAAAAGTTTGCCATAGAACCTCCCTCATTATCATCAGTGCTGCTCTAAAGGTGTGGTTTTTTTGTTTTTGGTTTTTTTGTTTGTTTGTTTTTGTTTTTGATACTTTTAATAATGTCTTTACAAATCTGGTTTTGGATGGTCTTGGCTAAAGAGCCATGTTGAGGCCTGTATAAAACAAGTCCTGATGTTACTTTTGTTGAACTACCTCAGACCGGAGTGTCATGTAGTTTCTTGCATGTATCTTAGAGAATAGACATGGGATAATTACTTCATGTACTTGACATAGCTTGATCTGAGATGATTTGTTCAATAGGAACAGACTCCTGGTGTGCCTGAATTTTGCCTCTTCTCCTTGCATTTCATGAAAGAAATGACAATTCCATAATAAACTTATTAAACGAATAAAACAATAACTGTAAAAGGATTTGGAAATGTAGACCACTTCGTAAATGATAGGTTTGTTACTATTGTATATCAGTTCCAAATCTAAACTCTCAATTGCCTTTAAGTGGGAAATAGGGGGTCCCTGGGTGGCGCAGCGGTTTGGCGCCTGCCTTTGGCCCAGGGCGCGATCCTGGAGACCCGGGATCGAATCCCACATCAGGCTCCCGGTGCATGGAGCCTGCTTCTCCCTCTGCCTATGTCTCTGCCTCTCTCTCTCTCTCTGTATGACTATCATAAATTAAAAAAAAAAAAAAAAAAAAAAGTGGGAAATAAACTAGAACTTGAAGTCAGCTATAGATTTCATGCTCTTCAGAATTATATGTCTTTTGTATAGTAGTTTGAATTTAAGCCATTTCAAGATTTGACCCAGAGCTAAACTGTAACAATTTCAGGTTGTTCCAGAAAAAGGAAACATTACTGTAGTATTTCATTAATTTCTTGCTGCTAAAAAATTAAAAGTAAGCTAAAATTTGTTGATTCTAAGGTTTATTGCATTATTATGCTATGTAGTTTTTGTCTCAGTCCAGTCTTTATTAACTAGAAATTGCAATGCCTTTTTTTTAATTTAAATAACTTTTTTTTGGGGGGGGGGATGGAAGGTGGTTCACTGCAAAATTTAAGGAAATACTGTCATTGAATGTTTATTTCTGATGGTGAAAACACAACTCAGGGATGAATAGGTAGGTAGGCTTATTAGTCCTCCAGTCCCTTAAGTGGGTCCTCATCATGAGTCTGAGTGCTTCTAATAGAGTTTTATGATTAGCTGTAATCCAGCTTGTCTCTTCCTACTTCCTGTTTCAAATTTTAAGCTGCAGGCATACCACCTCCTTGAAGTCTCTCTCTCGACTTGTTGTACAATGCTGACTCCATCTTTGTGCCTTTACATACTATTTCCCCTGGGCAAGATCTCTGTCCAAGATGACATTTAAGTGCTAGCTAAGGATATTATCTTTTCTGGAAGCCTTTCTTTCTTCCTGCCCTCTCTGATAGAATGAATCATTCCAATTCACTGTGCCACTCTCCCACTTTGTAAATCTCTCCTTCACTCTTTATCATGTTATTTTTTATTATATATGTATTTCACTTGTGATCTGTGTTTAGAGTTCCTTTTAATTATATTATCTAGTTTGTATCATAGTGCATAGTGGAAGAGCAATATAGGTTTGTTAAGCTATGTAGTATAGTAAGCCTTCTACTTATGTGTATAGTGCATTTTTAAAGAAACACGTACATGTAAGAATGTTAAAAGTGAGGATTCTTATCTTAGAAAAATGTTAGAAATTTTCTCATTATACCTCACCATGTAGATACAGTTTTAATGAATAAGATTCTAGTCTGTTGTACGTTTTTAAATTCTATTATCTTTCCTTCACAAACAGTATATCGTAGACATTTAAGGCTAAAGATTCCTTGTTCCTAATGGTTTCCATCTTGTGTCAGTTCCATTGAAAATATGAGACCTGAGTTTATAGGGAAAACATATTAATTTTAATTAAGGTCTGGAAATAGACTGCATATGTTTGAATTCCATTTTTTTTTTCCATTTGAAATACAGCTTTATTCTGATTCTAAACTAAAAGGAATGGGAATGACCGTGACAAAAGAGCTTTCACCACTGGATATTGTGATGTGACTCTAGCAGTCTTTTATTTGAAATTCAGGAAGGAAACATTTACATTCCAAAACAGCTAAATATGCAGGTCCAAAAAATGAAGGCACTTTTTAAACTGCCACATTCACTTTGAAGCCCATTCATCTCCTTCTACATCCTGAAGATTAAGTACAGGCCCTGCTCAGTTATATAATAAAGTGGCAAACATGCAGTACTACCGACCTCACAGGACAGTTGCCTATAAAACTGGACTTCTGGGATGCCTGGGTGGTGCAGTCAGTTAAGCATCCAACTCTTGGTTTTGGCTCAGGTCATGATCTCAGAGCTCAAGCCCCATGTCAGGGTCTGTGCTTAGTGTGGAGTCTGCTCCAAATTCTGTCTCTCCCTTGACCCCTCCTGCCCACCCTCCGCCCCCCATTCTCCAACTCTCTCTCTCTCTCTCAAATAAATAAATAAATCTTAAAAAGATAACTAGCTAGACTTTTGACACTGGGCTCCAGTTGCACTTTTTCACAGGTGATCATCCTCATCCAGGAGAGCAGTTGCCTAAGCAACCTCTAGATCATGATTATTACTATGTTGCTAAAGCTAGGTCCATGACAACTTGCAGTGGGGCAAGAGCAGGCATGGCAACAGACTCCCAAGTTAGGGTTTCCAGTTAGTTTTCTAGCAGACCACAGGAAAGGCTTTTCAAAGTTGTAGTTACTTGGGATCCCTGGGTGGCTCAGCAGTGGAGCATCTGCCTTTGGCTCAGGGCATGATCCTGGAGTCCTGGGATCGAGTCCCACGTTGGGCTCCCTGCATGGGGCCTGCTTCTCCCTCTGCCTGTGCCTCTCTCTCTCTCTGTGTCTCTCATGAATAAATAAATAAAATATTAAAAAAAAAAGTTGTAGTTACTTTTGGTAGAAATGTCATACATAGTACTAAATGTTCTTTCAGTGGAAAACAATCAATAGATTTTGCCTTAACTTCCCTGTTCTTAATGTCCACTTTGCTGCCACACAGCATGATGGGGATATTTTTTACACACTCTTAAAATATCTCTATGCCAGTTAGGCACATTCTTGTAATTAGCCCTTGATGTTATAGCAAACATTATAACGGCCCACCAGGTCTGGATGTGATACCCATTCCCTCAGCCCACCAAATTTCTTCTGACTAGCTATATCCCATACATTGAACTGAATATGTCCTCTGTTGTTATGGAACACAAGGGGATGGACCTCAACACCCAAGGTGGCTATGTACTTTTCAAGTTCACCAATTAGATTATGTTTCAGGAACATGTTTTTTCCAGTACCACCATCGCCAGCCAATACAAGTTTGAACTAGACTTGGGGTTCTCCTTGGACAGCTATTGTACTGTTGCTTCCAGAAGTGTTTGCCCAGTCTGACTGAGCTGAATCCCATTTTTATCATTTATTGGCAGTGTGATCTCTGGCAAGTTTTGTCACCTCTCTGTGCCTCAATTTCTTTATCTGTAAAAAAGGAATTATAATGTTCTCTACATCACAGAATTGTTATGAGGAGCAGATGAAATAATCAATGTTAAATGCTTATCAAACAGAGCCTTGCATACAGTGAGCAAGCAGCAAGTATTAGACATTGATGTTTCACACTTCTTACCTTTGATGTAAAATGGAATACAATTAAAGATGGCAAAGATGCTGACTGTATTAGGCCTAGAAGTTTCTCATAGTCTGCTTTTTGCAAGGAAAGCCAGTAATATAATTCAGGTCTCAGAACCAAGGGAGCCGATGGTGTGAAGTCCTGGAGTCAAGAGGTCCAAGAATCAAGAGCTCTGATGTCTAAGGGCAGGGGATGTGGATATCAGGAAGAGAGAGAATTTGCTTTCCCTTTTCCTTTAGTCTATTTGGGGCCTCAACAAATTAGATAATGCCCACTCACATTGCTAAGAGTTGTAGATCTTCTTTACTTAGTCTTTTGAATCAAATGCCAATCTCTTTCAGAAACCCCTTTACAGAGATACTTCAGAATACTGTTTTACTAGCTCTCTGGCATCTCTTAGGCCAGTCTAGTTGCCACATAAAACTAGCCATCACAATGACCTTTCCAAAACTAAATTATTAGCTGATAAGTCATGCTAGGATGCAGTAACTCAATGACAGTTGAGTGTGAAATTTCTAATGTGGTTTATAAAGGACAGTTTAGTCATGCCAGCATGTAATATATAAAATATAAGTTTTATAAATACACATGAGTAAGATATGGATCATCTGTCAAGGTAGTGTGAAATAGATAAGGATAAATTCATTATAGTTACTGGAAAAACAACTGGAATCTTATCCCAAAGAGCATTTCTTTTTCTAAGGGTAGTCATGGTTGATAGGTTATTAGCTTTATTAGTTATAATCTTCAGGTCAAAAATCTATGCCTGTATTTTTCTAGGCTTCCAAATAGATTATTATATATAGTTTTTTTATTAGGTATGTTATAGAACCAAATCACTTAGGATGTATGTTATAGTACTTTTCTGAGTTGAAAATAAATAGCTCTTTGTATAAAATAGGGGTTCATTCATATATATTCAAAATTCTGTATGAATACACTGAAGAAACTAGTGAAAAAAATAACTCACTTTCTTATTACTAATGTAGCATTCTGGGACCAAGTACAAGAAATGCTTAATTCAGCCCCATAGAGAATGCTATAGTTGATACTAGTTGCAAGGTTATGTATTTTGTCTTGCCTATCAAAAGGGATACCCAAGTTATCTCAGACGAATGAGAATCAGTTGTACTTGACAAAGCTTTCCTTGGAAAAAGGAACCCTTTCCATAGTGCAGAGCAGAATGGAAAAGGAGTAGTAAAATTTCATCAAGATCTTTCAGTAATTGTGGTGGTGGTGGTGGTAATTTTGGTAATGTGGTAGGTATTTCAGGGTTTACTTTTTGGAATTCTTTAGATTTTTTTTTTTTTTTTGAAGATGCGTATTGTACTATAATTGAAGAAACCTAGACTTCTCTTATTTCTTCCTTAGAAGTCAGTGATGAAGTGAAGTTGTGTCCTACAATAAAGAAAATGGCACATTTATTCTATACAAACTGTCCCAAATGCTTTCTGATTCAGACAGCTAATAAGACAACTGAAATGCAATTAACAATTTTTGGAAGGTAGGAAATTACACTATTTGTAACATTCTAAACTAAAGAGAAGACTGTTTTAATTTTTTGTCTTCTGTTGAGAGAAGCCCATTTGAGCCATTTTAGTTTATCTTCCTCTAAAGAAATGCAGCAAAACCCATACTTGGAATTAGTTTCTGGATATGTAGGATATCCAGAAGGCTAATAAGAACTGTTGATTACCCGCCAGCTGCTTATTCTGAAAACAATCACTTTTATTCACACTGACAAAAACTGTATCCTCTGAAAAATGCAGTTCCTTAGAGGAAAAGCTAAACAATGTCATTTTGTTTGTCTTTGAACAATGCTGTTCTTTACTGTGACAATATGTAATTGTTTGGAAATGTTAGTTTGTGGTGAGTATTTGAGGTCAAAAAACATCGCTGGCTCTGATAAATAAATTAAGGTGTTATGAAATTTTTTAATTAGAAAAATATAATCTCCTGAGGCACAGAGTTCTCAGAAGACTT
Source organism: Canis aureus (assembly GCF_053574225.1). NCBI lineage: Eukaryota > Metazoa > Chordata > Mammalia > Carnivora > Canidae > Canis > Canis aureus. The sequence continues at coordinate 7,997,461 of NC_135632.1, read as the reverse complement.
GAATTGGCATCCCAGTGGAAAATATGACTTCTTTAAAAAAAATTTGTAAAAATATCTGATTATTTCAAGAACATTAAAATCTCTTAAAATAGAACTTTTCAGAACTACACAAATTTCTATGTTTATAACCAAATAAAGATTAGTTACCAGAGTCTGTTAATTGCCATTGCCATCCAAGATATTTTCATCATATGGTTTTAATACAAGTCAACAATTTCTTCAAATAGTCCTTTTATTTTAACTAAACTCTAGGGAAGCTTGGTAAACAGATATGATGCAATTATATTACCATTTTATGCTCTCATGATTCTTTTGAATGATGCAGCTGCAAAGTCATCTAGGCCGGTTATCAAGAAGCTGAAAGAACTTACATATTATTCCTTCTACTTTTTTTTTCCTGGCATGGATAGAATTGCATTTGGACTGTAGATGATAAGGAATATGTTGGTAGCCCTTTTCTGTTGGAATATGACTTTTATAAAACTTGGTGTAGAAACCCACTTTACCTGACTTCTGCCTTTCTCTCAATTCACCTCTGTATTTTACCTGCCCTCTCACCTTAACCTTTAACCTTCAAGAATTTACAAGTTCACATATGCATTGAGCAGTTTCTCCCTTTCTGTCTGATTTTTACTGTGTTCTTCATCTGGATTACCTTCCCTCAGCTTGGCTATCTGGACAGAGACCTTATTTTAGCTCTAAGATGAAGTAATTTGAAACCTTTCCTGATTTTCTCCAAGGTTGAATAGATCACTTCTTTAATATATTAGTCAATCCCATTGAATCACTTTTTTTATATATTCTTTAATCTCTGTGAACGAGAAGATAATGTTTTAGATTCTATAGTTTTAGCATCTGATACATTGTGTGGCACTTGGTGTACGCTCAGTGTTTGCTAAATAAATAATTTAGAAAACTTTATGGGCTTGCAATTAAATTTAACTGGATTAAAGAATAAACAGTGTTATTGGAACCTTCCATTGACTCCATGTTCACTTCACTCAGTGTTCTTGGAAGTATTTCTAAACCTAGATACTCATTTATTCCATAGACATTTTTCTCTAGGTCCCAATGTTTTATGAAAAAAAAATTACCATAAACATATTTGGGTTATTTGGATCATCTTATAATAAACATACTTTTTGATTTTGTTTATTTATTTGAGAGAGAGAGAGATAGTGACAGAGAACATGAGCCAGGAGGAGAGGGAGAAGCAGGATCCCCACTGAACAGGGAGCCTCGATGTAGGGCTCCATCCCAGGACCCTGGGGTCATGATCTGAGCCAAAGATGGATGCTTAACTGAGACACCCAGGTGCCCCCATACTATTGGTTTAATTTTTTTTAATTTTTTAAATTTATTTTTATTTAAGATTATTTATCTATTTATTCATAGAGACATACACACACAGAGAGAGAGGCAGAGACACAGGCAGAGGGAGAAGCAGGCTCCATGCAGGGAGCCTGACGTGGGACTTGATCCAGGGTTTCCAGGATCACGCCGTAGGCTGCAGGCGGCGCTAAACCGCTGCGCCACTGGGGCTGCCCCATACTATTGTTTTAATAAAATCTTATCGTCTTATGAAAATAGTTCTCCAGTTTTCTAGTTACCTTTCATTATCCTCTTTCAGGCCTCTAAGCTTATATAGTACATGGGATTCCCAGGATTTCACTTTTATTTCAATAGTACCAAGCAAGTAGATATGACTTTGACTAGAAATTAAACTGAAAATTATCCCAAAGTCACTTAATATCATTATTTATTTTTTCCTACTCTTTTCTATATTCCTACAAAGTGATATATAGCATTTGTTATGAATCTTCTTCAGAATCATGTTTAAAAGATTCTACAAAGGAACATTTTCAAGGATACTTGGGGGATGGAAACATTTTTACCCACATATGGTTCAAACGGCTTTGTGCTACTAGTTCATTAATTTGTTCACGTGTTTCTTCCACCCTTTAATTAATAAACATATTTGCATTTTAATAATTAGGTTCCTTGGGGCACCTGGCTGGCTCAGTTGATAGAACATGTGACTCTTAACCTCAGGGTTGTGAGTTCAAGCCCCATATTGGTCATGGAGCCTACTTAAAAAAATAATTAGGTTCCTTTATACACATTTACATTTCCTTGATAATGTTTATGCAATAGTAAAATGTTAAAATACTCTTCTTTTACCAGGGAAGTAATAGCAAAAGAAAACTAAAAATAGTAAATTACATGTACTTTACCCTAACCTAATGAAAGGTGTAATGCCCATAACTTTATTTATGTATCTCTTCCATTTTGCTTCATAATTAAGGTGTTCAGATTACTTAGATAAACTATGAATGAAGGATGTCTAGGAGGGAGGAAAGATGGGATCTAAAGGAAGAAGAAAAGATGGATTATATAATTGAACTCCTCTTAATGAGAGCAAAATGTCACTAGAGCCTAGTGACATCTTCTGTGGAGTAGCTTTTCCCAGCGTGGCCTCTAGTGACTCTAAAATAACATGCAGGAGAGAATGGTATTGGAATGGGATTTAATCTTGGCGGGATTACTTGCTATAGTTCTGGATCTTATTTCAATCATTGATTGCTCCCTGCCATTACATTTCTAGGAATTTTTATCCTATAAGTAGAATTAATAATTTTTGCATTGACATATGAATCTACTAGTGCTTCTCCATTTTTTTTTTAAAGATTTTATTTATTTACTCATGGAGCCCAATGCGGGACTCGATCCCAGGACCCCGAGATCACGACCTGAGCCAGAGGCAGATTCTCAACACTGAGCCACCCAGGTGTCCCTGCTCCATTCTTATCTGCATTGCTTTGATCATTTGAGAAAGAGATTGTACTTCTTAATTTCTTTTTACTTCTTTAGACGAAAAAGGAAGATCGTAGTCAGGTTTTAAGAACTATCTTTATTCTCTAAGTCTCCCATTAATTTCTTTACTTCATTTCTTTCCCTTTTAAGAAAAAAAACTTTTTCTCCTTTGTTTGACATCTAGGTTAGGAGAAAAAGTAGTTTGTGCCAGGCTGATGGTTGAGTTGCTGTTGCTTTGTGTTGGCAATTTTGAAAGAAAAGAAAACCCATTTTCCAGATAATTTTTTCAATTGTCATTTGGAAGCAGAATTAGACCACATTTTTGCAGAGGATCCATAGAAGTCCCATAGAAGTTGGACTATAAAGTGAAGCTCCAGTTTTTTTAGATTCAGCTAGAACTGCTGACACCCAGTGTGTATAGCCAGCATGGTCAGAAGAGGCTAGGTTCCAGAACCACCCGGGATGTGTGTTATATACTGTTTTCTTTTTTGTCCTGACTTTTTACCTTTTTGTGTTTTGAAACTAGCATACACAAAAAGTATTCATAATGTATGTATATACACAGTTTAATAGTAAATGAATATTGGAGTACTCATTACTCAAGTTTAAGAGACCTGTCGCTAATATTAATTAGTTTATGTTAATTAATCAAACTTCAGGGGTACCTGGGTGGCTCATTCAGTTAAGTGTCTGCCTTCAGTTCAGGTCATGATCCCAGTTTCCTGGGATCTAGCCCCACACCTGAGTCTGCTTCTCCCTCTGTCCCTCCACCCGTTCATGCTCTCTTTTTCTCTCTCTCTCTCTCTCAAATGAATAAATAAAGTCTTTTAAAAAAATTAATTAGACTTCATTAAATGCTCCATTAGGTAAATTTTTTGTCTTTTAGGTTTTATTCTAACTAAAGATCATATTAAACTAGTATTAATACCTGATCTTCATATTTGGAATATTTTTATAGTAATTTCAAATGTTTTAATAGAGTGATGTTAAGTGTATCACAAAGTGATGGCTTGTTAAAGCTACTCATTTTCTATCTTCTATTTGAAAAAGTTGTGATGAAAAAATTCTTTGCTAAGGACAGACCAAACCCCAAAAGTACTGTGCATTTCCTATTTCTTTACAGTAGATTCTTTTTTTTTCTATATATTATTTTATTTCTCCCTAGCTTGATTCTAGCCTAAAAAAACACGAATACTTTCTCACTTCAGCTTCTTGGGAGTAGAGTTTATGTTTTATGCAGTTCTATGTACTGAGTTTTTTAGTATAGTGCCTGGAGCACCAAAATGAGTGAGCAGTAAAGGAGGGCGTATAGTCAGAGTCCTACCACTGGGTGGTGCCGAGCATCAAAATGCTCATTGTAATTGTTCCCTCAGTTAGATTTCAAATGTAGTACAGGTCTGTCAATACCTGGGAATTCCTGGTCAGCTCATAGTAAGTGCAGAGAGTTTTCTTTTTGTTCACAAAAAAGTTCTTTCAACAAGCTTTATTTACAGTGGTGGGTGGGTTGAAATGTAATTTCTCATTAGGGTGAGAAATAAGATTTGGTTAGAATATGAATACCAGCAGTATCCAAAAAATATGAATTTTGATCGTATTTTTCACTTTAACATGCAGTTTAATATGCGTATGTAACTAGAAAATATTTAATGGATACCTCTATGAAACTTAAGATGCAATTCTGAAAATTTATTTAGGAAACTTTTAACTAATATAGTTAATACTAACTGGTAAATTTTGTTAAAAGATTTTTTTTTAAAGCATCATCAAACGTGGCAATATTAGAAATAGCTGCACATAAAGGTTCATTTGGGTTTTCTTAACATGTCTAAGAAAAAAAGGTTTATTTTAGTTTTAATTTATTGTACTAATCATGTGCTAAATAAAATATTAAAACTTCATTGGAAATAGCCACATTTAGAGACTTACAAAGACTTTAATTTTGTGATGATGTGTGGCGGAATAGTATTGCTACAATGAAAAGCACAAGTTTATGATTGCAGACAACCTACAGAACATTAAGAACTCATTATATAAGTAGGTTTTCAAGTTTTTTGACTGTAAGGAAGTACAGCCAAATCCACAGTAAGAAATTTATTTTTATTCATGCCCTAATACATATACAACACATAGCCTATAATAAAGTGATGAAATAGTATTTACCAATACTACCTATAATACTCTGGTATATGAAATTTCTTTTTATTAAAAAAAAAGAGTTCAACCAAGGTCCACTAAATTATTTTACTACCCACAATTTTTATTACCTGCAGTATTTAAAAATTGCTTTCCCATGTACCAAAACAAAGATTAACTTTAAGATGCTGCCACTGGAATGCAACCTAAAATCTTTAATTTTTAAAGTTACCAAGGATTCTAGCTTCTGTTTGTGCTATACTTGAAACAAGTAAGTTTGTATGCTTTGCATACAGATTTTTTTTACCAGCCCTAACAAAAATATTTTCTAATTAAACAAATAAATTCAACTTTCTTCAAGCCTAGATAAACATATGCCACTTGTCAAAAGGTCAACATTCTTAAAATATCACCTTATTTATGTAAGAGAAGAAACATGCCTTTGTATCACCATAATAAATGTCACAAAGCTTCAGCATTAAAACCACATACTTTCCTTGACAGTTTCTCTTAGAACTTTTATGTACTTAATTTTTTTTTTAAGGAGTTGTATTCTTATCAGATTTACTTCTTTTTTTTCCTCTACCACAGAAGAGAATTAAGGGTGGGGAAAAGCTGGAATTACTATTAGTAGCCTAGTACTAATGAGTACAGAGAGGAAGTGAGATTTAACACTTAACATTAAGGAGAAAAACCAGCTAAGGTCTGGAGAAGCCTTATTCACCAGATCCCCCAAGTCATTGGAAAAGGTCAAATCATGTTTGGTACCTTTTACTGAGAAAGCTGGGAAAATGAAAAATATTTTAGGAACACTTTTATCCATGATGACTGAAGTAAAATTTTTGGCATGGTTTTCGGGGGGGAACTAAGCAACAAATATAAGGAGCTTTTATTTTTATGGCATACATCTTGCTGGGTGGGGCCGGTCAGACTGTTACCTTAGTTGTGATTTAGTTTGATTGAATAAGTGTTTATGTGAGAGAGCTTCTAGGCTTGAGATATATATTCAAATAGACAAGGTAGTTCGTTTCCTTAAGGAACATAATATCTTATGTGCAAAGTACTCTAAATGTTACTCTATCATCCTTATTTTTCAAGATAATAGATTTAGTTTTCTGATAATTAATGTTTTTACCAAGATGATCAGGATGGGGAAGTTCCCTTCCATATCTAATTTTAATTCAGTGATATCATTTTAATATGAATGATATCAAACAATATCATGAAAAAAATATGGTCATTACTTTTTCAAGGCCTGCCCCATGCCAGCACTGTAGTGTTTATAAAATAATCAGGAGATACAGTTCTAGGTATCATATATTAAGCATAATGGCTACATTAGGAATCAGTGTTTCATAGATTCTAGCATTATCTCCACATTTCTGATAGGGGAACTGAACATTGTCTCCAAAAAGATATGTCCTTTAATTCATTCATTCATTAATAATGGCAGTCAACATTGGGGTACATGTATCTTTTTGAATTAGTGTTTTTATTTTGTTTGGGTAAATACCTACTAGCAGAATTACCAGGTTATATGATATTTCTGTTTTTAATTTTTGAGGAACCTCTGTATTGTTTTCCACAGTGGTTGCACTAATTTACATTCCCATCAGTAGTTCCCTAGGATTCCTTTTTCTCCACATCTTCGGTCAACACATACTTTAGTGTTAAGTTGTATACTTTATATATTTTGGATGTTTACCTCTTATCAGATAAATCATTTGTGAATATCTTCTCCCATTCAGTTGCCTTTTCATTTTGTTAATAATTTCTTTCACTCTGCAAAAGCTTTTTATTTTGGTGTAGTCCCAGTAGTTTATTTTTATTCTTGTTTCCTTTGTCTGAGGAGATAGATCTAGAAAAATGTCACTAAAGCCAGTGTTAGAGATTACTGCCTGTGTTTTTTTTTCTAGGAGTTTTATGGTTTCAGGTCTCACGTTTCATTTTTAATCCACTTGAGTTTAGTTTGTTCATTCATTCATTCATTCATTGAGAGACAGAGGCAGAGACATAGAGAGAAGCAGGCTCCTCGCAGGGAGTCCGATGTGTGATTCAATCCCCGGACTGGGATCATGTCCTGAGCTGAAGGCAGACAGTCAACCACTGAGCCACCCGGGAGTCCCCATTTGAGTTTATTTTTGTGTATGGTATAAGAAAGTGGTCCATATTCTTCCTTTTGCATATAGCTGTTCAGTTTTCCCAGCACCATTTGTTGAAGAGATGGTCTTTTAGCCATCGTATATTCTTACCTCCTTTGTTGTAGATTAACAAAAGGTCAACATTTTGGGTTTCTGGGCTCTCTATTCTGTTCCATTGATCTTTGTGTGTATGTTTGTGCCAGTACCATCCTGTTTTGATACTTATCGAGTGTTTTTATCATGAAAGAGTATTGATTTTGTCAAATGCAGTGTTAGCTGCATTCCGTAAGTTTTGATATGTTTTGTTTTCATCACCTCAAAGTATTTTATGATTTCCTTGGTGGTTTCTTTTTTGACTCATCGGTTGCTTAGGATGTGTTAATCTTGACATTTGTGAATTTCCCAAATTTCCTTCTAATGTTGATTTCTAACTTCATTGTGGTTGGAAAACTTTGTATGATTTTAGTACTTTCAAAGCTACTGAGGATTGTTCTATGCCATAACATCTGGTCTACCCTGGAGAATATGCACTTGAGAAGAATGTTTATTGTTGAGTGGAATGTTTCATAGATGTCTGTTAGGTCTAGTTAGTTTATCGTTTTCTTCAAGTCTGCCATTTCTTTGTTGATCTTCTGAGTTGTTTTTCTATTCACTAGAGAGAGCATTGAAGTTTCCAACTATTGTTGAATTGTGTGTTTCTCCTTTCACTTTTTTCAGTTTCGATTCATGTATTTTGGAACTCTATGATTAGATGCATATATGTTTATATATGCATCTAATGCATGCATGTATTTTGGAACTCTATGATTAGATGCCTATATCTTCTTGACGGAAGACATTATAAGATGTCTTTCTTTGTCTTAGTAAGAATTTTTATTTTTAGGTTTTGTACTGTTTGCCTGATATATCTTTTTCCTTTTATATTCAACCTATATGTGTCTTTGAAAAGTTTGATTCTTTTATAGGAAGTACATAGATGGATCATGTTTTTTAATCCATTCTGCCAATCTCTGGTTTTTGATTGAGATGTTCAAACTATTTACATTTAATGTAATTACTTATGAAGTAGGATTTACATATGCCACTTAATTTGTTTTTTCTTAGTCTTTGTTTTTTCAATTCCTGCCTTTTCTGTATTACATGGGTATTTTCTGACACACCTTTTTAATTTCTTTGTTGTTTCTTCTATGTATCTTTTAGTTATTTTCATAGTGATGGTCCTGGTATTGCAATTAACATTTTAAGTTAAAATAGTGTAGTTCAGATTAGTTACATATAAAAATTTTGATCCAATATATACCTTTATCTTACCTCCTCTGTGATGCTATTATAGTATTATTATCATACAAATTGTAACTTTATCTAAGTCCATTAACACATTTTTTATGCAGCTGTCTTTTAGAACAATAAGAAGAAAGGAGTTACAAATAAAAATATCTTTTTAAAAAAGATTTGTTTTAGAGAAAGCAAGAGAGCACAGGCATGTGTGTGTGAGAGGGAGGGGCAGATGGAGAGAATCTTTAAGCAGACTCCTTGCTGAGGATAGGTGGGGAGCCTGATGAGCCTGATGTGGGGCTGGATCCCAGGATCCATGAGATCACAACATTAGCCGAAACCAAGAGTTGGGCACACCACTGACTGAGCCACCCAGGTGCCCAATAAAAATATCTTATTGTTTTCATAATACCTATGCAATTATATTTACTGCTGCTATTTATTTTGTGTAGATTCAAGCTACTGTAGATTCAAGTCATTTCAGCCTGAAGGGCTCCTTTTAATATTTCTTTGTTTCTTTTTTTGTTTTTAAAGATTTTATTCATTTATTCATGAGGCACATATACAGACAGAGGCAGAGACATAGGCAGAGACATAAGTAGGCTCCCTGTGGGGAGCCTGATGTGGTACTTGATCTCAGGAACCCGGATCATGACCTGAGCTGAAGGCAAACACTCAACCACTGAGCCACCCAGGTGCCCCTTTTAATATTTCATACAGGGTCACTGACACAGATTCTCTCAGGTTTTGTTCATCTGAAAATGTCTTAATTTTACCTTCATTCTTCATATATATGTGTGTGTGTGTGTGTGTGTGTGTGTGTGTATGTTTTTTTTAATTTATTTTCTTTCTCTCTCTCTCTTTTTCTCCTTCCTTCCTTCTTCCTTCCTTCCTTCCTTCCTTCCTTCCTTCCTTCCTTCCTTCCTTCCTTCCTTCCTTCCTTCCTTCCTTCCTTCCTTCCTTCCTTCCTTCAGAATGAGAGAGAGAGGGCATGCATAAGTGAGTGCAGGGTGGGCCAGAGGTGCAAGCCTACTCTGCACTAAGCCAGACTTGGAGTTTGATCTTATGATTTATGAGATCATGACCTGAGCCAAAACTGAGAGTCCTTTGCTCAACTGACCAAGCCACCAGGTGCTCCTCACCTTCATTTTTGAAGGAAGCTTAATCTGGATATAGAATTCTAAACTCAGTTATTTCCTCTTGCAGCCTTTTATTAATTCATCTAAGTAGATGATTATGTCAATTTGCAAATTAAGAGCATCTTCCTTTGTAATCTATATTTATTCTTTCTCTCTTCCCCACCTCCCACTGCCCCGTGCCTCCTACCTTCCTTATTTCATTGGCCAGAATTTCAGAACAGTGCTGAATAGATGTGGTGAGAGTGAGCATCTTCCTCTTGTTGCTGTTATTTAGAAGAAAACATTCAGTGTTTTACCAGAAAATATGTTGATTGTGGGGTTTTATTGTGGATAACACTATTAATGTAGAAATATTTTAAAATATCAACATAAAATATGGACTCAAGGGGTGCCTGGATGGCTATTTGGTTAAGTATCTGCCTTCAGCTCAGGTTATGATCTTAGGGTCCTGGGATCGAGCCCCACGTAGGGCTCCCTACTCAGCAGAGAGTCTGCTTCTCCCTGTCCTTCTGCCTCCCCTCTGCTTATGCTCTGTCTCTCTCTCTCTCAAGTAAAGAAATAAAATCTTTAAAAAGTGAATTCAAGTTCATTCTTGGGCAGGAAAGATTTAGAGACAAAAGAAAATAAAAGATGGGTGTTTTAAAGTCACTGAAGGTATGATTAAATTTAGTTATTCTCTTCCTAGTAGTCAAGCACTTACAATGCATCTTGAGAGAGGTGTATTTTTTTATATTTATACCCAAACTAGATAGAATTTCCAGATAGAATTTTCCTATTTATTTATTTATTACATTTTTAAAACTTCTATTAATACTAGTTTTAGTAAATAAAATTATGTCACAGAAATTTCCCTTTAAATCATATTTTATTCTGAATTAATTATAATCTGACATATTTCAATATATTCTTTCAGCTTCCTAGTTAAAAATAAATGACCTTTTGGGGCCCCTGAGTGATTCAGTCAGTTAAGCATCTGCCTTTAGCTCAGGTCATGATCCCAGGGTCCTAGGATTGAGCCCCATATCAGGCTTTCTGTTAAGCAGGGAGCCTGCTTCTCCCTCTCCTGCCTGCCACTCCTCCCCCTCTTTCTCTGTCAAATCAATCAATCTTTAAAAAAAGTGACCTTTTTACACTTATAATAAAATGTTGAAATAATGAACTAAAGGTTGTATTATCACTAAAATTAGAAGAGAATATATTTAAAATTGGCTGCTATTTTGAATGAAACATCTTTTGCCTATCACTTGAAGGTAAATGTTCTTAGAAACATGGGGCATCTGTAGGAGATGTGTATGGTGTTCATGGAATGTTACCTGTCTGTCTGAAATAATCCTGATTTTGAGCTTGCCTGTTCACTGTTGTTCAAGTGAACAGGGCCTCAGCCATGTCAGCGCCTTATTCATTTGCCTTCTGTGAACCCTGACAAAGTAGACCCCATATCTGTTTTTCAGAATGATCTTCAAGGTCCTGCACAGTTTGGCCCATTGCTTTCTTTCTTCTCACCTCTGATTCTCCAAGAGCAACAAGAAAAATCAATAGCAATGACAATAATCAAGACTAGCATTTATTTAATATGTGCCAGGCCTATCCACTATTTTAAGTGTTTTACATATATTAAATCATATAATCCTCAGAATAACTCTTTAAGTTGGTTATATTATCAGGCTCATTTTACAGAAGTGAACTTAACTTGCCTAAGTTTATACAACTTGTATATAACAGAGTCAGAATTTGAATACAGGTAATCATGTTCCAAGAATTTATACTTTAAACTCCATTTTTATAGACCCTTGCTAGGTCCCACCTTTTGTTCTTTCTCTTTCCTACCATGTGAAAAATTTCTCCCAACTCTTCTATTGTTTGCTCAAATTTCCTCTCATTTTAGTTAAAGGGTAATTCAGGTCCCATAAAATCTGTGATAGACATTTCAGCCCACTAAGTATTTCCCCTCTGAGTTTCCATAAACTCTGTGTCAATATTTTAGCACTTTTCTTCTTGGTTTAAACTGTTTTGTACATAGGTTTCATATGACCCAGAAGATTTAATATCATGTTGTCTAAGTCTTGATGATTTCTCAGTTCTGTTCCTCTTCCCACAAGTTTGTAAAATGTTAAGTAAGACTAATCATTTTGGTTTTCCTCCTCATCATTGGGAAGCCCCATGCTTCCCTATCTAATCTCTTTATTTATTTTGGAGAGAGAGAGATTATGTTCAAATGTCAACTCTGCCTAAATGTGATTGTAGGGCACTTATGTTTACCCATTTTTCCTCATTTCTAAAATATAGAAAAGAATACCTACTTTGTCCAGGCATGTTAGGTATTAGGAATAATATATGTAAAGTACTAGCATATAGAAGCTTCTTTTATTCTTTATAGTTTTTGGTCTGGAGCCTTGTTACATGTATTCTATCAACAGTTTCCCCCCAACTTCTCATGCCTTCGTGTCCCATAAAAGATCTCTACGTAGGATCTTGATAGCTCAATCAGTTCTTCTCACAAGGCTTTTTTAAAATTAGTGTCAGTATTACCAATTTGCCCAGTCTGGAAATAAGATGAACTATTGTGTCATTTCTAGGATTCCTTTTAGAACCTATCTTACTGAAAGGTTTTTCATTAGCAGTCTAAATCTTCTGACATACTGGCTACGTATTAAAAGAAGCCCTCAATCCCATATTTCTTCAGAACTCTTGGATAGGTACCGCTTGGTCTACATAATGTAGTTGCAGCTAATTTGTTGATGAGATGTAAAATATTTAGAGCATTTACCACAATTTGAGCTAATAGCTTTGATCAGTCTCCTTAAAAAGGCAGATTGACAATACAATTCGGAAGGCTTTTTCCTGAAATTTTCAGTTTTGATGTCTCTTTTGGAATTTAGATTTGCTCACAGAGCATGCTTTTTATTCATGAATCTTTGAGTTCTTTGCCTCCATCTGACACCATGTGTTTGAGGTTGCATTTTATGAATGTGAAACATTGCACATGTTTACTAAATGATTTAGTTTTATTTCTGCCTCATGTTCTTAAAAATACCAGCTGCTGCTTAGTTAAAAATGTAATTTAATTTGACGCACGAATTTTGTAGTTCATAAACATGGATATAGTTTCCTTGTTTGTATTTGTAAGTCTGTTGGCCCATATGTTAATGTGTTTCTTGATTTAATTTTAATACTTTATGTTCAAGATCAATAAAAACAACAACAAAAGCCTCAGGGAAGACTTCTTGTAAAATTTTTAAAAACATGTTTCTATTTTTTTGAATTCACACTTGTACGTTCAAAATTCCTGCCTATTTTAGTGGTTTTCTACTTTAGGAATTTTATTATTTTGTTAGCAGAGAACAGCTTTCAATATTGATATAATATTATATTGTATTTATGGAGACAATTGCATTTTGGAGGTGTGAAAGAAACATTTCTCCTCAGTTGCTCCATATAGTTTTAAGAATCTAATGGCTAGGGGACCCCTGGGTGGGTCAGCAGTTTGGCGCCTGCTTTTGGCCCAGGGCTTGATCCTGGAGTCCCGGGATCAAGTCCCACATCCGACTCTTTGCATGGAGCCTGCTTCTCCCTCTGCCTGTGCCTCTCTCTCTCTCTCTCTCTCGAATAAATGAATAAAATCTTTTTAAAAAAAAATCTAATGGCTAGATTTAGTTACACATGTAGATTGTTGTAAATCCAATAATTTATATTGGCCATTCTTAATAATTGGGGGTTCAGAAAGCCTTATATAAAATCTATGATGGCTTCATCCCTTCTTACCAGAAAAGCTCACACATAGACAACTGCGGGAGATTTAATGATCCCATAAAAGGTTTTTTGAAATAGGATAGTACATGTATATATAGTATAATATAAGGCACTATATAAGATCTTTAAGAAAATGAAAACAAGTTGATATAAATACTATAAGCAGGGAGCAGTTATGCCAGTGCTTGAAAAAAACATGCAATAGGGCATGGAATGGGGCAGACTTCATGGAGATAATGGAATTTGAAGGCCCAATGGGCATTCAGAAGACAAAGCCTATTCCAAGCAGAGATAATAGCATCAGCAAATAGAGGCAAGAAAGTACCTGACCTGTTTGGATATCCATGAGTATTGAGATCTCCTTGAAGATAATGATTGTTTCTGATTCACCTTTTATTTCTGCGCTGTGCCACACAGTACCTTATGTAATTTTATTATGTAAATTCAAATACTAATTAGATTGAACTTTTTTTTTTTTAACTCTTTATCATGGTTCCTGAGACCACCTTTATGTGTGTCCTATCATGTTGTAATGTTGTATCTTCACTACAAATATATATTTTGCAGGGAAACAAGTTAAATCATGTGATTTTGATGACTGTGCATTAATTGGCTCTAAAAAGAAAGCTAAAACTTCCTTTTTTTTTTTTTTTTGCTAGAAGAGAACAGCTTTTGATATAAACTTTGTATTTTTTTAAAGATTTATTTATTTATTCATGAGAGACAGAGAGAGAGAGAGAGGCAGAGACATAGAGGGAGAAGCAGGCTCCCTACAGGGAGCCTGATGAGGGACTTGATCCCAGGACCCTGGGATCACGCCCTGAGCCAGAGGCCCTGAGCTAAGGCAGACGCTCAACCACTGAGCCACCCAGGTGTCACAAACTTTGCTTTTCTTAAATTGTATCTCTGGGAACACATGTTTTTTGAATGTCTGAAAGAAATATTTCTCCTTAGTTACTGGGTTAGCTCTTTGGGAACTGTTAAAATGGTCACTAAAGAATCAAAAAAACTAATTGCAACCCCAACCAAGTATCTTTTTTTTTTTTTCTTTAAGATTTAACTAATTTATTTGAGAGAGAGAGAGTGGGTGGGGGCAGAGGCAGAGGGAGAAGCTGACTCCCCACTCTGCGGGCAGCCTGACCTGGGACTCAGCCCTAGGACCCTGGGATCATGACCTGAGTGAAAGGCAGCTGTTTAACCGACTGAGCCACCCAAGCACCCCCAACCAAGTATACTTTTGTGTAACTAAAAGTTAACTAGATTCTCTTCTGCTATGGTAATAGAATGAATAAACAACAGATTAATATATAAGCAATGAGTGAGAAATAAGATTTAGAAGCTGTAATATCCTATCCTCCCTTTAAGGATATTTTTTCCCCTCCCATTGAAAAAGCAGAAATTATCTATGTGGAAGAAGTTTTGGAGCTAGCATTGTCTCAATTTTAGCTAAATACTTAAAAAATGCACACATTAACAAAAAAAATAGTAAACTTACTTTCTTTGGTTATTGACATTTTCTTGCAGGACTGCCCAACATTCCTTGTAACAGTTTTGTTGGCTGGTTAATTTTCTCTCCATGTTCTTAACATTAGAGCAGTAGGTTCTGCGTTGGTGAACTACTTATGCTATTTTAATTATTTTTTAAAAAAAATCTCAGCCTAATTTTCTCTCATGTGTTAGTAATGTTATAATGTGGGCTATTAATTTGAGCATATATTTTATACATTTACTCTTGAATGAGTAATATTTAGTGAGTGCCTACTCCATGAGACTCTTCCATAGGTGGTATAAGAGGCTCTAAAGAGGAACAAAATATTAATTCCTTGAGGCACTCTTACCTCCTACAGATTGTTTTTTTTTTCAGGGATAGGATAAAATTATTCTGATTAATCTACATGAATAAAAATAATTTGTCCACGTTTATCCTACTAATAAGCAGCAGAGGTAGATTTGAATGTCCAAGGGCTGATGACTCTTGAACCTGATCTTAGCATGTCTCTACCTGTTAGAGCTAGATAGGTCTATTGTTTTGGGTCCTTTTAGTATTTTAGCTTGTATCTCTGTCCTTTATTTGCTTCTCATTTACTTCATGCCATGAATGAAATCAAGAAGATATCCAAAGTCATTGATAATCAGTTGTAAAACATGTCATGTTTCAAGAACATACTTGAGATCCAGTCTTACATATATACATAATCTAGACCTAGACACATGGTATATAGACATGCTGATTTATGTTGAAGTTGAGGGATGCCATTACAAAACATTCTCTCCCTCATATTGTGATTGTTTTCTGACCTGCAGGTTTTAAATGCACAAAGAGCAGGATACAAAGCAGCCATAGTTCACAATGTTGACTCTGATGACCTCATTAGCATGGGATCCAACGACAGTAAGTACAGGTATCACTTTTCTTCTCTCCTGTTTGACAGATCTTTTGGAACTAAAACTTAACAAGATATTTTCCCCTCTAATTTTCTGTTTAAAAACAAAATTTATTTTCTATCAGAAAGGTAGCTCAACCCTCTTGGGACAATTTTACTCATACTGAAGTGGAGTTTGTTCTTTTCTGAACAGTTAATTGTTTTGTTTTCTTTTACCTTTGTGTTTCATTTTAGAAGATGTGTTGATAATTTTGCAAAAAACAAAGGAAAACCAAAGCTTTGAATAGAGATAAACATCCTGAGTTAAGGATCCCATATAAGAATTCTTGTGAGGGGCATCCCCGGTGGCTCAACGGTTTAGCTCCACCTTCAGCCCAGGACCTGATCCTAGAGACCCAGGATCAGAGTCCCACGTCAGGTTCCCTACACGGAGCCTGCTTCTCCCTCTGCCTGTGTCTCTGCCTCTCTCTATATATATATGTGTCTCTCATGAATAAATAAATAAAATCTTAAAAAAAAAAAAAGAATTCTTGTGATTTAGAGATTTACAATATTAAATGTTAGGATATGTGTCCTATACTAAGTAGCTACTATATATTCTTATAGAATTTCAAAGCCACGTATTTGTGCTTTCTTACACCAGTTGGTTATTAGCTTCTTAACATACATTGACATACCTGTAGCATTTCATTCAAAATGGGAAGGTTTTCCCTTATTCTCTACTAAATATTAGCTTGTAGGGATAATGAGCCAATTCTAACCAAATAACTGGCGTTAACCAGTAATTTTTAAGCTGTACACTTTCACTTAATTTGGTGAGAATGATAAAAGTCTCTTTTGTTATGTTAATGATGTGGCTTTTGGACCCCACCTAAGAATGAGGGCTGATTACCCAGATTATCAACCATATGATGAGAGGGTTGGAGCTTTCAGTCCCCCCCTCACCCTCCCACCCCGGATCTCTGGGAGAGGCTGAGGACTCCAGGTTGAATAGATCTCTAGTAGCCGATTGTTTAATCATTTGTACGTGTAATGGAGCTTCCATAGAAACCCAAAAGGACAGGGTTCAGAGTTCCATGCCTGGGGAGGGCACAGAAACTCCAAGACCCTTCTCACATACCTTGCCCTATGTATCTCTTCCATCTGGCTGTTCCTGAGTTACAGTCTTTCATAACAGACTGATAATCTGGTAAGTAGATTCTCTAAGTTCTTTGAGCCCCTCTAGCATTTAATTGAGCCCAAGGAAGGGGTGCAATGAAATCTCTAACCTATAGCCATTGGATCAAAAGCACAGGTGATAACCTGGACTTAGAACTGGTATCCGAAGAGTTGGGGGCAGTCTTGTGAGACTAAACCTTTAACATGTGGAATCTGATGCTATCTCCAAGTAGGTAATGTCAGAATTGAGTTGAGTTGTCCATGGTATGGGGGAGATCCTCCACATACCAATTGAAAATTGGTTTCAGAACCCAAAACATGCTGCCAACGTTCATGATTAAGTATTTTATTTTTGTTTTTCTTCTAGCACATAACCATAATACCTCTGGCTACTAAGTACCATTGAGTCTCATATGCAAGAAAGAGCTTAGAGCAAAGAGCAGACATAAAGCTATGGACTGATAGCCTACATTGGAATATATTTAAGACTTTAAATAATTAAATCCTCAGTAGGAAAGATTTTGGAGTCCTTGACTAAATTTTTTTTATAGCTTAAGACCGTATTTATTGTTACTATTTGAGTAGAGCCCTTTTCTTCTTACCACTAATATAATCTGAGGCAATATTTTAATTTATAAAAAGTAAAACTAGGTAATAAGTTTGTTAATTTCTATATAAATTTAAAATTATTAAATAGTCTAGCTGATTAATTCATTATAATTCATGTGGTACCCTTAGGATGTTCTAGCATTTCACAAACAGTTTAATAATCACTGGTGGGAATTAGAGAAATTGATGAAGGTACTTTACTTGCTAAATAAATTAGTTCTGTGGGTACTGCAGATTTGACACTTTTCTTCTCCTTTAACTATCTCTCTTAAAAAAAAAACAAAAACAGGTCAGTTGCTTTTGTTATCTATATATATTCCTAGCAAAATGGAAAGCATAAATACTCAAGAAAGAGATGTGAGTTTAAATTGAAGTGCCCACTGTATCAGCTGTATAACTTTGAGCAAGTACTTATTCTTTGTATATTTTGTTGAAGGCCTGAGCCCAGTGTTTAGCAATCTTCAAGACCTGCTCAGGCATTTCAAGTTAAGCATTCATATTCGAAAACTATTTGCTCTTTTTTTTACATGTTTTCAATAAAATTTTTGCAAGGAAGAAGTGCCTGTTCCCTCTAACACCTTTTTTTTTTTGTCTTTGTAATACCATAAAACCTTTTTTGTGATAATCATGTCAGTTCCTAAGGAAAATGTGCTAAATGATAAAAGTAGCATGTAACCATGTAATCCTGCTGTTGCCATGGAAATGTTCCAACTGAGCTATTAAATTTCAAAGACCGCTCAGAATTTTGGATCTTGCCTTTATTGCTTGTATTATTTCTGTGATAATTTGCTCCATCCTTCTATATGTGTGTTTTGGACATTTCGTATATTGAAAAACAAATGTTGTAAAGATCTTTACCATTTTTGTCTTTGCTGTTACTTGGTAGAGGAATGGAAAACATGGATTCATTAAAAGAGGCATGTATTTCTCCCCCTTTTTAAGGCTTAGTCTACAGCAAAGAATATTGCACATGTTCTCCTAGGAGTAGACATTCTAGTATCTGGAAACAAAAGGAAGTTTTAAAAGCCCCTTGCTGCCAACATTTTACACAAGGAATTTGTTTTTATTTCAGCGAGGACATAGGGTAGGTTATCTCAGTGACCCAGTAACATTTGTCTTCTTCAGGAGTAAGCTGAATGTGATGGGGAAAACATCAATTTCAGAAGCAGGAAATGTGGGTTTATTCTTCTGGGTTAGTTAATATATGAACTAGCCTGTGCCTTTGGTAAAGTTACCTAACCCTATAAGTCCTTCATCTGTAAAGGTGTGAATAATTTTAATTTTTATTTGACCTGACAAGATTATTGAAGATCTCATGAGAGCAGGTGTATGAGAAAATCCATGCCATGGCAGAGGGGCAAGAGCTCAGATCAGGAGGCCTTAGGTTTGAGGCTAGGCTGTGCACATTCCTAATTGTTATAACCAGGGTGAGTTATCATTATGTCTTGGGTTGTTTCTTCTTTTTTCCTTTCTGTCTTCCTTCAACAAATACTTTTTGACAGCCTACTCTTTCTCAGGTACTGTTTTAGGCACCATGATTGTAGCAGGGAATGATACAGTTTAAGGCTCTGCCCTAGTGTCTTTCAGGAAAGTAGTAGAATGCAGTAGCTAACAGCTACCCAGTGGCTTCTGGGTACTGCCTGCTAGGGTTTGAATCACAGCTGGATCATCTGCTAGCTGTGTGATTTTGGGTATCTTACTTTACATCTCTGTAGGCCTCTTTTCTAATCTGTAAGATGGGAATTATAATAGTACTTAACTCATTGGGTGTTGAGTTTTTTTTTTTTTTTAAGATTTTATTTACATATTCATGAGAGACACAGAGAGAGACAGAGACATAGGCAGAGAGAGAAGCAGGCTCCCTGTGGGGAGCCTGATGTGGGACTCGATCCCAGGACCCTGGGTTCTTGACCTGAGCCAAAGGCAGATGCTCAACCACTGAGCCACCCAGACATCCCTGGTTGCTGAGGATTGAATAAATTCAGACATATAAAGCATTTAGAAGACTGCCTGTTCTTAGCGTTTACGTAGCTATTATCTAATAGCTATATTATCATGTATTTATTATATATTATAGTATATAATAGCAATAATAATCATTTAATGGCAATCCAGTTATTATTACTGCTGTTATTACATTCTAGGGTGGGAGAGAGGAAATGAACACATAATCAACAAGATATGCTATATGTCAAGTAGTGATAAGTGCTATAAAGAAAACCAGTTCAGGCTGAGGAATATAGAGCAGCAGGGATGGGAGGAGGGGGGCCATTTTAGATAGGGTGGTCAGAGAGGGCTTCCATGAGGCTTTGACATTGGAACATAGGTCTATAGTGAGAAACTGACCCATGCAGATTTCTGAAGCAGTGTTCCAAGGAAAAGGAACAGCAAGCGAATGCAAAGGTTCAAAGATAAAGCATATTTGGTGTTTTCCAGGTGTGACAGAAAGGCACTGTGGCTAGAGTATAGTGAGCAAGGCAAAGAGAATGGCAGGGCATGAGGTGTTAGATAAGGGGCCAGTGGCAAGATCATGTTGGGTATTTATAGGACTCTGGAATTTGTTATGTGTAGCTTTTTAAACAGAAATGTGAGGTGATCTTTTATTTTCAAAAATCACTTTGGCTATTCTTTGGAGAACAGAATGAAGGTGAAAAGTGTGCCCGAGTGCCAACAAAAAGACAAGTCAGAACATTGCTGCAACAGTCAGGCCAGAGGTGATGGTGATCTGGAGTATTAGCAGTGACTGTGATGAGAAGCGATAGAATGATGGCTGTATTTTGAAATTGATAGGATTTGATAGAAGAAATAAGAAAAGGGAGGAGTCAAGAATGATTCCAAGATGTACAGCCTGAGAAACTAGGTGAATACAGACTGCTGTTTACAGAAAGGAGAAAGACAAGGAGTAGAGCTGACTGAGAGGAAAGATATAATGAGAGTTCCTTTTGAAAAACATTGTTTAAAATGTCTATTAGACAAAATGAGTGAAAATATCAGTGAGGGTGACAAAACATGAGAGATATCTAACTCTGGGAAACGAACAAGGGGTAGTGGAAAGGGAGGTGGGGGGGGTTGGAGTGACTGGGTGGTGGGCACTGAGGGGGGCACTTGGCAGGATGAGCACTGGGTGTTATGCTATATGTTGGCAAATTGAACTCCAATAAAAAATATCTATTAGACAATCAAATGGAGATATTGAACAGGCAATTGGATATATGAACCTGGCCATTTAAATTATAATTTGTCTATGATATCATGACAGTACTATTGGCAGTGTGTACTTCAGTTGCTTTGTGGATTAGAATTAAAATTTAGTGTTTTTTAAAGTGTTTTGAGAACTAGAATATGTTTGGTTTTGTTTTTAGTAGATAAATAGTATTGCAAAGTCTCCAAGCTGGCTATTCATATTTGCGTGCAACTTTTCTCCCCTTCTTCTGACTAAAGTGAGGAGCAGTTTTTCAGTGCTTTAGATATCATAACTCAAAGAAGTGATGTTACTTCCAATAATTATTGACAGAATAGCTGAGGTGTATCACTGAATGGAAAAAGCTTATACTTTTTTCCATTATTGCATGGTTGCATTGATATAAAAAAATAAAAGTTGTATTGATCCCACTGATATAAAAATAGTGATTAAATATTCCTTTACTAAACATTTTGGTTTCTGCCCTCCTGGGGCTTACATAGGGTGTGTGTATATGAAAGGGGGCAAGTAGGAAGAGAGGGAGCAAGGGAGAGAATGAGCTGAATGAGTGATTATATTTGCATAAAACAAAACAATCTAGAAGTGAAAAAAATGTACTCTACCAAGGATACCAAGGTTTTAGAACTTTTTTTTTTAAAGATTTTAAATTAAATTTTAAAGATTTTAAATTTAAAGATTTATTCATGTGAGATAGAGAAAGAGAGAGAGGCAGAGGGATCCTGATGTGGGACCCGATGCCAGGACTCCAGGATCATGCCCTGAGCCTAAGACAGATGCCCAACCGCTGAGCCACCCAGAGGTCCCAAGATTTTAGAACTTTAAAACTTGGTTTTATAAGGATTAAAGAAAAGACATCTGTAGTTGCTTAGGTTGGAGGGGAGAGGTTGAAAATAAGGGGGGATACAGGGAATTTTCAGGGTGATGGAACATTATCTTGATTGTGGTGTGGTTACATAACTATATGTATTTGTTGAAACTCGTAGAACTGTATTACTTCACATAAAACCGTTGTCTTTGGGTGGGAAGGATTATGGTTGGTTTTCTTCTTGTATCCTCCCCCTTTTAAAATAAATAACAAATTTGTGTTTTTTAAGAAAATGTAGAGCTTATTGTAAAAAATGTAATGAAAACAATAGATTTTTTTTCTAAAGCCAAATTTGTTAAATTAACTCACAGCTAAAAATAATAAGGCTACTTCTTCTATTGTAAATTTAAGAGGATCTTCCTGAGTAATAGGTAATTTTTACAAACTTTTCTTTTGTTGGCATTTGATTTTGGTTTTGTGATATGGGAATAAGAGTCCGATTTCTTGAGACACCAAACCAAACAAAGCTTTACCATGAACTCCAGGCTTAGGAGGAAGTAGAAATTTACTCGGCTTTCCTATTCTATACCCTTTCTCAACTTCTGTCAGCCCTTCACTCTGGAAAGCCATACATCTATGGTGTCATTTTTGAGACTTCTGTAAAGTGATCTTTTCTTACATTCTTTGGCTTATACGTCTCCTGGGAATGGGTATGTAAAAAAAAAAAAAACTTTATTCACTTTTGCATTTAAGCTATGTGTGGAAAGAAAACTTAAAATTTCTTCCTCTTCCTTTTCTAAGAGTTAATTATGTCCACAGAGGAATAAATCAAAAGGAAATATTAATATATCTCAATCTTCATAGGACTATTGAGATAGTATGGTAATGTATGTATGCAAAATGTTAGCTTTTGTTATTGTAAATGTGAAAGTATTTCTCAAGTACTGTGATTGATGATGGTATAGATCTACAATCAGGAAAATCAACCAATTTGAACTGATTGTAATTGTTGATTACATCCGCTGCTATTATGAAGAGACTAAAGTTAATTGTACACTAAGTATGGAATCATAAGAGTAATTTTATTATTCTTTTATACAGTTGATGTGCTGAAGAAAATTGACATTCCATCTGTCTTTATTGGGGAATCATCAGCTAATTCCCTGAAAGATGAATTTACATATGAAAAAGGGTAAGTAATGGATATAAAAAATAATGAGGTAGCTTAATATTCTTCTTTATAATAGGTTAGAATTTTATTAGTTTTAACCAAAGTTGTTTTATTTTATTTATTTTTTTCAAAGTTATGTTTTAAAATGAACTCTATTGTGCTAAATTCTCTCTTAAGTCATTATGATTGTGAGACTTTGTTGTAATATTTCTTCTGTGCATGATTACAATTGAAAATATACTAGAGAGCCTAAGGCCCTCATGTTGCTAAAGAGATACCAGAATTTCAGAGCACTTTGGTGGCTTAGTGGGTTAAGTGTCTGCCTTTGGCTGAAATTATGATCCCAGGGTTCTAGGATTTAGCTTGCTTCTCCCACTCCCTGTCTTCCTACCTCTGCTTGTGCTCACGTACTCTTGCTCTCAAATAAATATATAAAATTAAAAAGAAAAACCAAACTTTCACTTTTATAGATTAATAAAACCACTGATATTTAGTAACAATGTGATTTACATTTATGACACTTTTCATTAAGATTTAATAAATATTAAAAAGATATTTTATAAACGCAATCCAAAACATTGCGTTATTGACTTAATTTTACAAAGACAAAAAGTTTGTTTTCAAGTTTAAAAAGTTTCATTTAGAATAAAAACTTCTAAATGGAATTTCCCCCCCAAATTTCATTACCAGGTTAACATAGATGGAAACTGGGGCCTACCTGTTTCATGTTATATAGAAAACACTGCAATGAACACTTCAGAACTTCTTCCATGGAGCAGATAGTGGGCAGGAGCAGGCTTGTGACTAATAGGAACAATAACAATATTAGTAATAAAAGCAATAATGTTTATTTAGTATTTGGCAAGTGCCAGTACGACAGCAAGACAGCAAGACTTTTACTTTTGTTACCATTTAATTTTTACAACTCTCTAGAAGTTATTTTTATCTCTTAGCATCTACATTTTCCAAAAAAGGAAACTGGCACAGTGAAATCCAATTTTAATTATTTTGGGAGGGAAAATCCATGAACATTTGAGTTTGAAAATGCGTAAGAAGAAGAGGGAAATGTTTTCTATTTAACTGTTTTGTCATTTTCCCTACACAGTTTTAATATTTAAAATATTGTTCACATATTATGTGCTCAGAATGTCTTTTTTAAGTTTGGAAATGTAATTTTGGATGTGCTATTAGAAATAGTTATGTGAGATGCTATTTTGTCAGCCATGCTTGTTTGGTTACTAGAGGATGAACTTATATGGTTACCTCCATATTGTTACCTCATTTAGAAAAATTCTGTGTATTTTAATATGTGTTATAAAGAATGTTTCTTTTTGTTTTAATTATAAAATCTTGACTTTTTAAATTAAAAAGTAATACATGCTGGTAGAATATGGAAAAATTCAGAAATATAAAGCATTAAAATGAAAGTCTTTATGATGCTCTTCTCTAACAGTTACTTTTATAAAAGCTTGTCATTTTTCCCCATTTTTGAATACTCATATTAGTTGATGATGTGCTCACTAAAGAGAACCATGCAATATATAGTAGTTTTATAGCTTGCTTTATTTACTTAATATTTAGACCTAAGTCCATAGAACTTCTTATCTTAATTTGTGGGGTAGATGTATTATGGAATTTAAAATTTTTTGGATTTTTAGAAGTTAGGTGTGATTCCAAATATAATTTGAGGCAGCATCCCTGAATCAAACAAATTACATATATCTATATCTGCAATGAATGCATGAATATTTTATCATGTCAGTTCAGTTCAGGTTTACTATCAGATGAATTGCCAACATTATTTTTTAAAGCTTTTTAGTTTTTCAGAATTGTGCATAAGGGACTGTAAACATGAACATAGACATTTGCCTCATCCGTCTGTCAGCTGGCCTTTGTGTCTGTCTGCCTGTGTGCCTGTTTGTATGCCTGCCTTCCTAACTATCTACCCACCAACCCATAAACTTATACTACTTAAAAAATATTATTATTATTTTAAGATTTTATTTATTTGTGGGGCCTGGATAGCTCAGTTGGTTAAGCATCTGCCTTTGGCTCAGGGAGTGATCCCAGGGTCCTGGGATCAAGTCTTCTCCCTCTCCCTCTGCCCCTCTGCCCCCCTACTTAACCTACAATGTTATATTAGTTTCAGGTATACAGCATATACAGCATATGATTTGATAATTCTATGTATAACTCAGTGTTCACCATACATATAATCCCCATTTGTGACTTTGCAGTGTTATTGACTATATTCTCTATGCTGTACCTTTTTTTTTTTTTTTTTTTTTTTTTTTATTCTCTGCAACTCATTTTATACCTGGAAGTTTGTCATCTATTTAAGCCCCTTCACCTGTTTCACTCATCACCATCCACACATCTCCTCTGGCAACCACCAGTTCTCTGTATTTAAGAATTTGTGTTTTGTTTGTTTTGTTTTTTAGATTTCACATATAAGTGAAATTTTCTTTTTAAAAGATTTTATTTATGTGTCAGAGAGAGAGAGACTGTGAGCACAAGCAGAGGGAGCAGCAGAGGGAGAGAGAGAAGCAGGCTTCCCGCTGAGCAGGGAGCCTGACGTGGGGCTCGATCACAGGACACTGGGATCATGACCTGAGCTGAAGGCAGATGCTTTACTGACTGAACCACCCAGACACCCCAAAGTGAAATCTTTTGATATTTGCCTCTCAGTCTACTTACTCAATTAGCATACTATCCTCTAGGTCCATCCATGTTATCATGTGGCAAGATTTCATTCTTTTTAATGGCTGCATAATATTCCCTTGTGTGTGTATGTTTGTGTGTGTTTCTGTGTTTGTACACATACACACCACATATTTTTTATCCATTTGTCTATTGATGGTTACTTAGGTTGCTTCTGTATCTTGCTTGTTATAAATAATGCTGCAATAAACTTAGGGGTGCATGTTTCTTTTTTAATTAATGCTTTTGTTTTCTTCAGGTAAATATCAAGTAGTGGCATCACTAGATCATATGGCATTTCTATTTTTAATTTAAAAAATTTTTAAATTTAATTTTAAATAGTTAAATTAAATTTAATTTTTTAAAGAACCTCCGTGGTATTTTCCAAAGTGGTTGTGCCAGTTAACATTCCCACCAATAGTTCTAGATTTCCCCTTTCTCTAACATTCTAGCCAATAATTATTTATTCTACTTTTTATTATGGAAACTTCTAAGCATATTTAAAAGTAGAGAGATGAGTATAATGAATCTCATCGTTCAGTTTCAAAATTATCAACCCATGGTCAGTTTTTTTGACTGTCTACTCTCAAACCCCACCCTATTCAATCTCTTTATTTCCCACATCATGATTATTTTGAAGCAAATTCCAGCCATCTTGTAATTTCAACTGTAAATATCTCAGAGCATATCACTAGAAGACATCTTTACACATAAAAATGTAATTATTTTACTATTTTATGAAAAAGTAAACAGTAATTTAATATCAACACATTATTTTAGTTTTCAGATTTTCTCAATTGTCTGAAATTCTTCTTTTTTTTTTAAGTATTTGTTTCAAGCAGAATCCAAATAATGCCCATACATTGCAATGGTTCTTATGTCTTAAGTGTTTTTTGGGTTTTTTTAAAGCTACTTTTCATTGCAATGACTGTTGAGAATGAAAAAGGTTACTTTTATTTTATTTTATTTTATTTTATTTTATTTTATTTTATTTATTTTATTTTATTTTATTTTTAATAAATTAATTTTTTATTGGTGTTCAATTTACCAACATACAGAATAACACCCAGTGCTCATCCCGTCAAGTGTCCCCCTCAGTGCCCGTCACCCATTCACCCCCAACCCCCTGCCCTCCTCCCCTCCCACCACCCCTAGTTCGTTTCCCAGAGTTAGGAGTCTTTATGTTCTGTCTCCCTTTCTGATATTTCCCACACATTTCTTCTCCCTTCCGAAAAGGGTTACTTTTAATAATTACATAGAGACAACAGGCATAAACCACAACTCACCCAGGTAAATCAGGGCATGTGATGACCCTTTTTTTAATCTGTAAGTTTGCCATGTGTCTTTTTTTCCCCCCTAGTTACTTACTTTTTAAAGAAGTTGGATTCTGTAAAATTTATCTGAACTTTTCTGATTACATCCATGGGATATTGTCTGGAATTTTTCTTTGTTACTTATTTTTCCTATTAATTGCTAATTAGTTCTAGAGGTTTGTTCTAATTCAAGTGTGATTACAGGGCCAGAAACAGGTAGTATAAGTATGCTTCACATATACGGTATTACGTATTTCCATCAGGAGACACATTGTATTGGTTCTCTATAATGTGAGGAATCATTGATGATAACTCTCTAAATCTATTAGTTCTTTAGGGTTTGCAATCTAATTTTATAATTCCTTCATTATTTAGCTAAAATACTTCTGTAAAGAGAACTTCCACCTATTTGATTACTTTGATACACAGTCTGTTTAAGAAAGCTAAGATAGTGGTGCTCGGCTGGCTTAGTTGGTGAAGCATATGACTCTTGATCTTGGGGGTGTCAGTTTGAGCCCCATGTTGGGTGTAGAGATTATTTACAAATAAAATCTTTAAAAAAAAGAGAGAGAGGTATCTGGGTGGGTCAGCTGATTGTCTACCTCTTGATTTTGGCTGTGGTCACAATCTCATGGTCCTGGGATCCAGCCCTGTACTGGGTTCCATGCTCAGTGGGGAGTCTGCTTGGGATTCTCCCTCCCTCCCTCCGCCCCTCACTTCTGCATTGTGTTCTCTCTCTCTCTCAAATAAATAAATAAACTTTAAGAAAAAAAAAAAGCTAGGGTAAACAATTCCTTTCCTTACTTTACTGTTTCAAAATGATTTGATTCACTAGCATCTTCCAAAGATGATTTGTATATATGTTCAACCTATCATAATGAACTCATGAGTTAAAGCTCATTTAATATGCTTCAGCCCATTGCAGTTATAATCTTTATTGCTGTTCACATTTTCCCATTTCAAACTTCAAGTTTATTTATTTATTTATTTTTAAAGATTCTATTTATTCATTCATAGAGACACAGAGAGAGAATGAGAGGCAGAGACACAGGCAGAGGGAAAAGCAGGCTCCATCGATCCAGGGTCTCCAGGATCATACCCTGGGCTGCAGGCGGCGCCAAACCGCTGTGCCACCGGGGCTGCCCTCAAACTTCAAGTTTAATCCAAATTTCTTTTGATATAAATCTGGAGCTCTTGATTGCTTCTTGTTTTCTGTATGACAAGATGTTCCAGGCCTATCTTGTTCTTTTTCCTCCCCCTTACATGGAACCAATATTTTTTTCTAGGAGCTCTGTTTCTTTTTAATTGGATATAGTATTTAGAGACTGAGAGGTGATCATTGCTCCTTAGCTCATCACTATTTCTAGGGCTTTTCAGTGGATAAAACTAAGAACTATATATGCTTTTTGTTTTTTATTTTTTGGCTTTTGTTTTACAGGGTAAGACCTTCAGGTAGAATAATATATTTTTAAAGATACAGTAAATCATGAGCATATGCTACTGCTTCCAACCTAAATTCAGTATTAAAGGATTTTTACTGTACTTCATTGATCTTACATGTGTATTTTATTTTTATTTTGTTCATGCTCAAAGGCAACAAAATAATTATTTTCTTTTTTAATTGCACTGTAGACACACAATAGATGCAGAACAATACCCAACACTACTGTGTTTTTAAAAACGGTTTTTTCTTTGTTTCAGGTATATCATAATAAGGATCTAAAATCAAATTACCATGTTTTAAAAACATGTAAAATAATTCTGTGGGGCAGTCCGAGTGGCTCAGTGGTTTAGCACTGCCTTCAACCCAGGACGTGATCCTGGAGACCTGGGATCGAGTCCTGCATCGGGCTCCCTGCATGGAACCTGCTCCTCCCTCTGCCTGTGTCTCTGCCTCTCTCTCTCTCTCTGTGTCTCTCATGAATAAATAAATAAAATCTTTTAAAAAATAATAATTCTGTGTTCTGATGCTATCAACTGGAAACATAGGTCTATTTGATACATGTTGCTTTTAGATTTCAGGGATTGCTTTTTACCTCCATTGTGGTTTTTATAATTAGGTGGAAACTTAAAGTCAATATCAACAAAACACAATGTAATGTATATTCAGAGA
Source organism: Canis aureus (assembly GCF_053574225.1). Classification (NCBI taxonomy): domain Eukaryota; kingdom Metazoa; phylum Chordata; class Mammalia; order Carnivora; family Canidae; genus Canis; species Canis aureus. Next base: position 7,968,754 of record NC_135632.1, on the reverse strand, counting down.
AGTCCAGCTTCTGAGTATCATCTGCTCTGTCCATTCTGTTCCATCTAACCTTTTAAGAAGTAACAATTTTAAAGTTTTTTCATTTCAAACTCATGACCTGAGATCAAGAGTTGTCTGCTCTTCCAACTTTAAAAAAGTTTTTGGTTTATTCTTTAATTCTTTAAAATTATAACCAAATACCTATCTCTTGTCCCTCATCTTTCACCCTCAATATATAAAGACTGTACCATATCCTTCCCCCCACCCCCACTTAATAGTATATCCTGGAGATTACATCATAGGAGTAGAAATATTCTTCATTCCCTTTTTTTTTTTTTTTTAAAGATTTTATGTATTTATTCATGAGAGACACACAGAGAGAGAGAGGCAGAGACATAGGCAGAGGGAGAAGCAGGCTTCCTTTGGGGAGCCTGATTCAGCACTTGATCCCAGGACTTCAGGATCACTCCCTGAGCCAAAGGCAGATGCTCAACTACTGAGCCAACCAGGTGTCCCCTTCATTCCTTTTAACAGCTGCCTAGAACTCCATTTTGTAGATGGGCCACAGTTTAATCAGCCAGATCCTCTGTTGATGGACATTAGAATTGTTCACATTCTTTTACTCTTATAAATAGTGCTGTAGTGAATAACCTTATGTAGAAGTCTTTTCATGTTTTTGCTAGTATATCTTTGGATTCCTAGAAGTGGGATTGCTAGGTCAGAGGTTAAATGTATTGTATTTTTGCTAGATATTATAAATTCCTATCTGTAAAGGTTGTGCCAGCAAAATATGATGTTTCTTTTCCCACAACCTCATCAACAAAGAATGTTAGATGTTTTAGTTTTTACTAGATAGGTGAGGAATGGTTTCTTGTTGTAATTTTAGTAGTATTTTCTTTATATGAACAAACTGAGCATCTTTTCTTATGCATAAGAACTTTTCTATAAACTATTTATCTTTATCTCATGTTTCCTAGTAGCTTGTTGGTAAGTTTCTTCTCTATTTTTAGAAGGTCTTTACTTATTAGGTATGTTAACCATTTATTTGTTATATATTATAAGCACTTTCTAATACTTTGTCATTTTAATTTTACCGTGTTATTTTTATTTTTATAATTTATTTAAGTAAGCTCCATACCCAGTGTTATTTATTTTTTTATAAAGATTTTCTTAAGATTTATTTATTTATTTTATGATAGAGAGAGAGAGAGAGAGAGAGAGAGAGAGAGAGGCAGAGACACAGGCAGAGGGAGAAGCAGGCTTCATGCCGGGAGCCCGACGCGAGTCTCTATCTCGGGACTCCAGGATCGTGCCCTGGGCCAAAGGCAGGCACCAAACCACTGAGCCACCCAGGGATCCCCACCAGTGTTATTTTTAAAATACAAATATTTTAATATTTTCCAGTGGGCTGCTGGTCTTGAGTCTTAGGAAGTTTCCCCGCTTCTAGGTTACAGAAGAATATACTCACATTTATATAGTTTCATTTTTAACATTAAATTTCTGTCTTATTTGTAATTTTTCCTCTATAAAGCTTGAGAAATGGAACCGATTATATCTTTTGTCAAATAACCATCCTGTTACCCTAACACTGCTCCTTAAAATGCTTGTCCCTTCACCCAGTTTGAGATGTTGCCATGTTTCCATACATAACTGAATTTTCTTTCTTTTCTGTCCACTAAGACCACTCTGGTTTTTGTTAAATAGGGATTTATAGGGGATCCCTGGGTGGCTCAGCGGTTTAGCGCCTGCCTTTGGCGCGGAGCATGGTCCTGGGGTCCCGGGGTCGAGTCCCGCATCAGGCTCCCTGCGTGGAGCCTGCTTCTCCCTCTGCCTGTGTCTCTGCCTCTCTCTCTCTCTCTGTCTCTGTCTCTCATGAATAAATAAATAAAATCTTTTAAAAAAATAGGGATTTATAATATGCATTAGTATCTGATAGGGCTAGCCTTCTCCCACTTCCACTCCTCTCTTTCAGGTTTCTCATAGTTATTCTTGCATACTTGTTCTTGCAAACAAAAATTTGTACAACTTTATTGAGACATATTTTATATTCTGTAAATTATACCAATTTTAAAGTATATAATTCAGTGATTTTAGTATATTTACAGAGTTGTGCAGCCATCACATTCTAATTTTAGAACTTTCCAGCATCCCAAATAGAAACCATATATATATTTGAAGTCATTTCTCAGGGAGATTGAGAAGTTAGATTATTATTATAAAATTTAGGCCTAAACACCTGGTTTGAAATTAGCCTAGGAACTCAATGCAAAGGAGAATAAGACACTATTTCCTGAGTGGCTTAGGGCTCTGCATCAATGATCAAATCTTAGCTCCAGACCTCATGGAATATACTGTATTTAGGGGTGGACGTGGAGGCAGTGTGGTAAAATACTAACACTATTTAAATATCTCCTTCAGGTATAGATTCACCTGGGACTAGGACATGAAGGATGAGGCTGTAGGCTCAGCTGTAGGAGCCTAGACAGAGGAAATAGAAATAAAGCTAGAGGACTGATTGTTTGTTGTAGTTCTCTACCCTGTATCATTACTATCACCACCATCCACCATTAGTAATTGCTTAAGAAATAGTAATGTTTTGAGTGTGCATTGAACTCTTGCTTTAAGATGCTTAAAACCTTCTATCAGTTATAGACCCTTTAAAAATTCTCACAATACATCTTGACAGTAAACTAAAATGGTTTGTGGTATAGCAGGCGAGCATTAATAAGACATAAAGAACACTAGATTTAGAACCTAGGTCTGTGACTCCTAAATATTGCTCACAAGAAAATTCTGGGATTGATTCCACTTCTGTGGTTATACATATATAGGAAGTTTTCAATAAAGTCTTTTAATTTCTACTGGGTTGGTTTGTTTAGCTCCTTCTCACCTAGCAGTTCTGTTCATTTCTTAGCAATCCTGGGGCTTGTCTCATAGGACAGGGTTTATTTGTTTATCTTATCCAGGCTACATATACGTTAGAAAGTTGTTAACATAAAAGGAGAAGAAGAAAACTAATGTGAGAGATGTAAAGTTTATTTTTGCTGATATACTTAGATGCTATAATGGGTTGAATTTAGGTATGCAGTACTCTGGCTTCTAACCCCTAACAATGTTCATTTATAGCAGGTCGGTGGGGTGGGGTAGGAAAGTTGCAGAAGATTAGCGTTTTATGGAAAGGCTCTTTTACTTAAAAGTGGCACCACTATTACTATCTCAGCCCTGGGCTCAGATGGTTTCAGAAGGTTTGTGCCAGGCATAAGGACATTACTTCCAGACGTGGCCTCATGCTGGAAGAGATGGTACCAAATACATCAGTCCAAGCCTGCTGCTTTTCTCTTTTTACCCTGAGTCATTTTTGTATTTTATGTAAAGCTACAAAGATGCATGTAAATCTTTTGTCATCTCTTATTCCACTGGAAAAGTGATTGAAATAAAAAGCTACTTTTATTCTAGCATTCTTAGCAGTTTGGGGAAAATATTTAAATTATTGGGGAAAAATTCCTTGTATTTTTTGTTTGTTTTTGTACTTAGTAAAGCTTGATAAAGCTCCCTGAATATGAATGTAATAAACCATAGAATGAGGACTGAAAAATTGCTTTGGGACAGAAATAATTTGATTTCATATTATTTTTCTTAAGTTCTGTGGTGTCCTGAATATCTCTGTGTGGGGAAGTGGGGAAGGAGTTGACCAGTTTTCATTTCCCTTTTATTGAGAATTTTTGTTTTGCATTAAACCCTTGTGTTATGAAGTAGCAGGCTTCACTGTCTAAAAATTCGCCCAGCAGTGGGTTACAATGTAGTGTTAATGGCATCATACTAGTTGAGTAGCACAGGAATACAATGGAGAAAGCAGTCATATTACTGGCCCTTCCCTAGACTGAAGATATTTTCTAATGCAGGATTTTGCAGCCATGTAAAGTTTGCTCACACAACAAAAATAGTGTGCCTATTCTGATCACAGTTTCATTTCATGAGTCCCTGTCAATTTTTATGATAGTAATAGCACTGTAAGTAATAAGTTGGTTAATAACAAAGGGGAATAAGGCATGTAGTGTTCTCTGTCCCTCCCCCACAACATACATATTTTAATGGCTTTTTCCAGGCAAGCAATGGGGAGGGTGGAGTATAGGGAGGAAGCTACAACTCCTATAAATTCCTTTACCAGTTTTTTATTCCGTATCTCACAGATGAATATAGAGTACTATAGGGGCTATGTCCATTGTACCTGGTGTAAGAAGTTCATGTAAAGCATATAGGGAAGAGGGCATTTTTTATTAATAGTGGCTTCAGAGTTTTACCATAGCAGGAACTGATGAATAGTAATTTGGTTGGGGTAGGGGTTTTTGTTGACATAGTACCCAAGGTACTACCATTGTTTTAATGCTGATTTTGCATGTAAAATAGGCAGAATTTTGCCCAGGTTGCTAAATTCAGTAAATGACACATTTCCAGGATGGACACAGTAAATATTGATTGGCTGATTTCCTGTACCCAGTCTAAAAGCTTCTTTAATTATGTAGGCAAGTTATTTTGTCAGGTATGTAAAATAAACTGAAAGAGAAAATATCTCTTAAATTATTGGAAATCATATATTAGAAAATGAGATGAATGTAGTGGATTGAATTGTAATGTCTAAATGCCTTTTAAACAGTGTTTTTGTTTTTAATTAACATTCTAATTTGGCAACTCTTAATATTTCTCAATTACTAATTTTTGTTTTCTTCTAGGGGCCACATCATCTTAGTTCCAGAATTTAGTCTTCCTCTGGAATACTATCTAATCCCTTTCCTTATCATAGTGGGCATCTGTCTCATTTTGATAGTCATTTTCATGGTAGGTAAATTAATGTTAAATATATTTTAATATGGATGGTTCTAAAAGATAATTGCTTTGAGTGAGAGGAGGCATATATTGTATGAATCCATTTGTATGATTGGGTGTAGAAAAGGTGAAGATAATCTGGGTAGAAAAATCAAAACAGTGATTGCTTCTGGGGACTAGGAAGGGTTGAGGGATTTACTAAGAAGGAACTTTCTGGGGGTAAGTCATGTTCTGTATGTTCAAAGAGGTTTAGGTTGGACAAATGTCTATACACGTAAGTTTTTTGCATTTCATTATATATAAATTTTACCTAAGAGAAAAAAACTGTAAAAGAAATATAATACTAAGCTCTAAGTAATGATACATGCTTAAAATATTTGGGGAGACATATACTCATTATCTGCAACTTACTTTGAAGTGCACTGTGAAAAAATGAGAAAAACAGGCGTATTGATGGATAAATAGAGGGATGGAAAGATAGATGATAAAAAATGTAATACAATGTTAATTGTAGAATCTAGGTCTTGAGTATATGGGTATTATAAAATTTCTTCAACTCTTCTCTGTATTTGAAACTTTTCTTATTAAAATGTAAATAAAGAGCAGTATGAGTGCTTGAGGTTAAGGGTGATAACACATTATCTCCAAAACAGTGGTTACCAAAGTATGGTCCTAGGGCTATTTGTTGTTGTTTTTTTGGGGTCCCAGGACTCTTAATGGGTCAAAATTATTTTCCTAATCATACCAAGATATTATTTGCTCTTGTCACTTTATTCTCTCAGGGTTTAAAATGGGAGTTTTGAAAGCTACATGGATTGTGATATCAAAACAAATTGAAGGCAGAATTAGATAAGACAAAACTTCTATATTAAGATAGATACTAAAAGAGAATTGCAACCATATAAAACAGTCCCAGTATTCTCATTTTTTATTTTTATAAAGAATATTTATGTTAACATTCAATGAGTTTATTATTATATGGACATTTTAATTAATTTAGGGATTAAATGCCATCTTTTTTTTTAAGATTTTTATTTATTGATTCATGAGAGACATAGAGAGGGAGAGAGGCAGAGACATAGGCAGAGGGAGTAGCAGGTTCCCCACAAAGAGCCTGATGTGGGACTCGATCCCGGATCCCGGAATCATGCTGTGAGCCAAAGGCAGACACTCAACCGCTGAGCCACCCAGACATCCCCAAATGCCATCTTTGAAATATTCAGTCTTTCTGTGATACTGGGGTATTTCTTTTTCACTTATTTAGATCTTTTATATCCATCAGTTTAATAATTTTTTGTGTAAACATTTTCATGTCTCTTGTTAGACTTTTGAAATCGCATTTTCTAAGTGGTGTTATTACTATATAAGAACATTATTGGTTTTTTAAAAACAAAGTTTTAATTTTTGAATAATGTTAGGATTAACAGAAAAATTACAAAGAAGAGCATTCTCGTATATTTCTCACCTAGTTTCTCCTATTGGTAACATTTTACATTACTGCAGTCCATTTGTCAAAACTGAGAAACTGACATTGGTACATTATTAGTAACTAAACTCCACGCTTTGTATAGATTTCACTAGTTTTCCATTAATATTCTTTTTCTTATTCCAGCATCTAAAACGTGGCACCACATTTTATTTAGTTAGCATGTCTTCCCAAGCTCCTCTGTTCTATGAGAGTCTGTCAGTCTCAGTCTCTGTTTTCCATAACCTTGACATTCTTGGGGAATCTTGGCCAGGTATCCTGTAGAATGTCCGTCAATCTGATGTTTTTCTTATGATTACAATGGGTTATAGATTATTGTTGTTTTAAGATTTTATTTCTTTATTAGAGAGAGAGAGAGAGGGAGAAAGAGTGAGATAGTATGAGCGGAGTGAAGAGTAGAGGGAGAAGCAGACTCCCCGCTGAACAGGGAGCCCAATGTGGGGCTTGATCTGAGGACCCTGGGATCATGACCTGGGCCGAAAGCAGATGTTTAACCGAATGAGCCATCCAGGCATCCTGGGTTATAGGTTTTTTGGGGAGGGGTAATGAGTTTTTAAAAATAGAGGTGAAGTGCCATTCTTGCATCATGTCAAGGGAGTACATGATATCTATGTAACATCACTAATGGTATTAATGTTCTTTTGTTGGCTAAACTGGGTTTCTCCTTTATTAATATTTTTCTCTTTTTCTATTCTATTCTTAGTTTGGAAGTGAGGTACTTGTATGGCCCACCCTAAAGGTGGGGAGGGGCAGGCAGGATCTGGAGTGGGGAGGAGGAGGACATAGTATCTACTACATATATTATTTAGAATTCTTTTGTAAGAAAGATGTGTCCCTTCTTGGCATTTATTTATCTATTCAATCATTTATTTATATTAATATATAAATGGCCATGGGGAGCTTGGTCAACCTGGGATATGTGTCCCTTTAATTTGATCCATTCTTTTGTTTTTCTAAGCACTTCTTTCGTATCGGGTACTATAAGAAGCTTCAGACTTGTATCTTTCTTGCCCTAGCCCTAGAATTAGATATTTCTCCAAGGATCCCTGTTTTTTTTTACTGAAAAATTTATTTAAAAACCAAGATTTGGACACTGGACATCATTTTCCTATATTAATCTTGTATCTACAAATTTGCTAAATTCTACTCCGGTAATTTGAGTTTGTTAATTCTCTTGGGTGTTCATTGTAGAGCAAGAATAATATAAAGAATAACAAAAAATACCCCTGGCAGAGTAGGAGTGGATGTAAATACCCTTAAACTAATAAAGATTATTGACTAAAAACTGAAAATGATCATTAAATGGTTAATTTATTAGAAGACTTCCCTTGAAAGTCAGAAACAATAAAAAAAGGATATATTGTTGAACCTCCTACTTAACATTATGCTTAATATATATAAATTGAGGGGGGGACAAAACTGTATAAGGATTAGAAATAAACCACATTTTTTTTTCTTTTTCCTTATTTAATAATAAAGGGGTGCCAAATTATATGTCTTTTATCTGTTACAATGATCATTGTTTTTTTTCTCTTTTACTCTGTTTTTATGTTCAATTACATTAATTTATTTTGTAAAATTAAAAAATCCTTGTATTTGATTATGATGTATAAATTTTGTCTTTGCATTTTGGATTACTCAGATTTCTAATATGCATCAGTTAGTTCTATACTTGTACATAGATGCAAAAATCCTAAATAAAGTATTAGCATTCTGAATATCAAGATAAGGGACAGTTTTAGTATTATGGGGCCAAAATAATCTTTTTTTAAAATGAAATTATTTTATTTATTTATTTATTTATTTATTTATTTATTTATTTATTTATTTATTTATTTTAACAGAGAGAGGGAGATAGAGGAAGAAAGGTGTGTGTGTGTGGGGGGGGTGACAGAGAGACAGAGAGAGAGAGAGAAAGAGAAAGAGGAGGGGCAGAGGGAGATCATGACCTGAGCCGAAATCAAGAGTCAGGCACTTACTGACTAAGCCACCCAGTGCCCCCTAATGTATGTTTCTAAGAAATTGTCTATTTTATCTGCTTTCAAGTATAGTGGAATAAAGTGATTTATAACATTTATATAGTCACATAATTTAAAGAGAATTTTTTTAAAGATTTATTTATTCATGAGAGACAGAGAGAGGCAGAGACTGATGCAGAGGGAGAAGCAGGCTCCATGCAGAGACCCCAATGTAGGGCTCGATCCCAGGACCCCAGAATCATGCCCTGAGCTGAAGGCAGGTGCTCAACCACTGAGCCACCCAGGCATCCCAAGAATTTCTTTTTATAAAAGAGAATTTCTACTATATGTGAAATGAGTTCTCTTTATTCATATTTGTCCATGCCATTCACAGTGTTATATCAGAAGTTTATCTGTTTTGTCTTTCAAAGAAGTAAACCTTGAGGGTTTCTTCTTCCTTTCACTCAACAAATTATTTATTTTACATCTATGATGCACTGTTGTAGGGTCTGAAGATTCATCAGTGAACAACATAGGTAAAAATACCTGATGTAAAGCAGCTCAGAATCCAGTGGAAGTTACATTCTAAAGTCTTCACTTTCTTTATCTATCTTATGAATTTCTGCTTTTTAAGAAATCTGTTTCAGGGGTAGAATTTAGTGATTCATCAGTTGTATATAATACTCAGTGCTCATTACATCAACTGCCCTCCTCAATGCCCACCACTCAGCTGTCCCTTCCACCACTTCCCTCCCCTCTAGCAAACCTCAGTTTGTTTCTGAGAGTTTAGCATCTCTTATGGTTTGCCTCCCTCTCAGTTTTCATCTTATTTTTATACACACACACACACACACACACACACACACACACACACGCACGCGCACATACACAACCATCTTCTTTATAAATTCATCTGTTGATGGACATCTGAAGTCTCTCCATATTTTGGCTGTTCGGGACATTGCTGCTATAAATACTGAAGTGCAAGTGCCCCTTTGAATCACTGTGTGTGTATTCTTTGGATAAATCCCTAGTAGTGTAATTGCTGGGTCATAGGGTAGCTCTGTTTTTAACTTATGAAGAACCTCTACACTGTTTTCCAGAGTGACTGTGCCAGCTTGCATTCCCACCAACTGTGTATGAGGGTTCCCCTTTCTCTGCATCCTTGCCAATGGCTGTTGTTTCCTGAGCTGTTAATTTTAGCCATTCTGACTGGTGTGAGGTGGTATCTCATTGTGGTTTTGATTTGTATTTCCCTGATGCCAAGTAATGTGGAACACTTTTTTCATTTTATCCATTGGCCATTTGGGTGTCCACTTTGGAGAAATGTCTGTCCATATTTTCTGCCCATTTCTTGACTGGAATTTTTTTGTGTGTTTTGGGTGTTAAGTTTGATAACTTCTTAATAAATTTTGGATAGTAGCACTTTATCTGGTAAGACATTTGCAGGTATCTTCTCTCATTCCCTAGGTTGCATTTTACTTTTGTTGTTTCCTTTGCTTTACAAAAGCTTTTTATCTTGATGAAGTCCCAATAGTTCAATTTTGCTTTTGTTTCTCTTGCCTTTGGAGATAAGTCTACCAAGAAGTTGCTGCAGCTGAGGTCAAAGAGGTTGCTTTCTGTGTTCTCTAGGATTTTGATGGATTCCGTCTCATATTTAGGTCTTTCAACTATTTTGAGTTTATATTTGTGTATGGTGTAAGAAAGTAGTCCAGTTTCATTCCTTTGCATGTGGCTGTCCAATTTTCCCAGTACCGTTTGTTCATGAATTTCTGCTCTTAGCATCATTTTCTTCTATTTTGTTTGGTTATATTGCTTTTCTTTTCTAGCCTTTTCAGCTGAATGCTTATTAATTTTTTTCTTGTATACTCATTTAGGTTATACATTTCTGTTAAACAATTACTTTAGCTGCAACTCATAGCTTTTGATAAGGAATATTTTTATTTTAATTTGGTTTACATTAAATTTTTGTTGTTGTTGTTATATAGGATGTTTCTTTATCATTCTTGATGATTCCATCCATGTGAAGGGAGTACTCAATTACTATAACTCCTAGCCCTTCCTTACCCTTTTTACTCATTTGGTCCTAGGAGAGATGAAGTATCTTATCTGTGTGGTGTATTTGGGAAGAATCAACCTAGGGCATGCCTCATTCAGCTCTACTTTTCTCTTGAGATTAACCTGTCTATACCTCATCCAGGACTAGTTCTGCAATTTTAGGGGTGGGTGAAAGGAAGGCCTGTTCCATTCCACAGTTGTTTTGTTTGTATCTGGGTAGATAAGGCAGTCTAATTCTATGGTTCAGTAAAAAGTTGTATTTCTTTCTCCACTGCATTAGGTATTCCATCTGCTTCATTATCTTATTTCTCAAGTTATTTAGAATCCAGGAGGCAAAAAGCTATGCTAATTTTAAGGCCCCATCAGAAACTCAAATATCCATAATGATTTCTTCCTTGATATATGAACTATTTTAATAAAGTTTTAAATTTCCAAAATACATATCTTTCTTCCATATCTTTTCTATTGATTTCTAATTTAGTTTTATTGTTTTCAGAAGACATTATAGATTCTTGATTATTTCCAAAGACCTGCTTTATGGTTAAATTTTGTGAACATCCCACACATATGTGACAATAATTATGGAGTAGAAACCTCTCTCTTCCTATCTATCTATCTATCTATCTATCTATCTATCTATCTATCTATCTAGATAATGTATATATATACACACACATTAGTTTGTGCTTGTGCAATTGTCTAATGTTTCTTTAAAAAATCATTTAAAAACTGCTTTATTGAGATAGAATTCATATAACATAAAATTGAACTATTAAAAGTATATAGTTGAGTGCAATTCACAGAATTCACCGAGATGTGCAATCATCTCAATTCTCTATAGTTTTTTGTACTCTTGTGTTTTCTAAAACAATGCTAGACAATAGAATAATACTGTAAAGCCACATTTGTTGTAAGTTTAAATTTTCTGGTAGCAAAACTAAAAAAAATAAACAGGTGATATTAAATACTATATTTAATAAATCTAAAATGTATTTCATCATGGAGTTAATATAAATAACTATAAAGTATATTTTACATTCACTTTGTACCAAGTATTCACAATCTAGTGTATACTTTATGCTTTTAGAGCAAATCTCATATGAGAGTAGCCACATTTCAAGTGCTCAGACCTATGTGTACCCAGTGGCTACCATACTGGGCAACATAGGCCTGTAATCTTTAATTTTTTTTTTCTCTGCTTCAGCTATAAATTACTGAGCTCATGAATGCCCATAATTTTATCATTTTTCTAGATATTTTTTAATCATTGTCATGACTACCTCCTAATGATTTTTGTCTTAAATTCTATTTTGATACATCAGCTTTTCTTTTGCTTAGTATTAGCATGGAATATCTTCATTTCTTTATTTTTTACCTTTATATTTTTCTTAATGTGTCATAAAGTTTTAATTTTTTATCTTGGAAATAGCATATGGTTGGAATTTAAAAAAACCTGATGAATTTAATCCACTTACATTTTTGTGCTTACACATATGTCTGGAATAATTTCCATTGCTTGCTTCTTATTTTTTCTTCTTCCTTGCAGATTTGGAATATTCAACTCTCTCTGTCTTTTTCCTACTGGTTTAAAAACTTACATTATAGTGTTATTCTTCTAGTTGTTACCATGCTATTTTTTAATAAGCACTTTTGAAGTATAATTAACATATAATAAACTGCACATACTTAAATTGTACACACACCCCTGTGAAATCATTACCATAATCAAGATACTGAAATATCAGTTAACTCAAAAAACTTTCTCATTCTCTTTGATCATCCTTCTCTCTCACCCGTTCGTGTTTTCATCCTTTTCCCATCCTTCATTCCTAGGTGCAGATCTCCTTTTGGTCACTATAGATTAGTTTGTATTTTTTCAGCTTTATACACATGGAATCATACATTATGTACATTATACACTCTTCTGTGTCTGACTTCTTTTTCTTAGGATAATTTTGAGATTCATGTATTTTATTGAGAATATTGATTCATTCTTTTTTTTTTTACCCAGTTATATTTGGTTGTATAAATATATCACAGTTTTGTTTATCCGTTTACCTGTTGATACGCATTTGAGTTGTTTATGGTTTTGGATATTACAAATAAAGCTGACATGGACATTTGTGTACAAGTTGTTACATGGATTTGTATTTTCATTTCTATTGGGTAAATAAAAGTAAGAGTGGGATGATTGAGACATATGGTAAATGTGTGTTTAAAGTTATTTTTAAAAAACCATCAGCATTCCAAAGTGGATATACCAGTAGTGTATCACAATGCCAGTTCCTCCACTTCCTTGCCAACACTTGATATAGTCTCTTTAATTTTAGTCATTCTAATAGGTGTATAGTGGTATTTGTGATGAATTGTCATTTCTCGTTGACTAATTATGTTGAGTATCTCTTCCAGTGCTTATTTGCCATGCATGTATCATCTGTGGTGAAATGTTTATTCAGATATTTTACCCATTTTTTCCTATTGAGTTGCTTGTTTTTTGTTATTGTGTTTTGAGTTCTTCATAAATTCTGTATACAAATCCCTTATCAAATATGCAATTTGCAAATATTTTCTTTCAATCTGTGGTTTGTCTTTTATTTTCTGACAGTTCTTTTGAGGATAGAAGTCCTTAACATTGATAAAGTCAAATTTGTCAGATTTTTCTTTTTATGGGGGCACCTGAGTGGCTCAGTGGTTGAGCATCTGCCTTTGGCTCAGGTTGTGATCCTGGGCTCCCCATGGGGAGCCTGCTTCTCCTTCTGCCTGTGTGTCTGACTCTCTGTGTCTCTCATGAATAAATAAGTAAAACCTTAAAAAAATTTTCTTTTTCTTTTTATGGATGTAACTCTTGGCATTTGGCCCTGGCCCTGTGGACTTCCTTTTCATTCTTGCAAGCATAGTCACCTATAGTTGAAATTATTTTGTATATTTTATTCAGCATTTCTTAGTATTCATAGTACAGTGTTTTGTAGTACTTGTATTCAGTTTGCTGCTACAACTGAAAGTGTAGTGACTAATAAATGTATGTTTGAAAATTTTATGAATTTGTAACTTACAGGAATTTTAACTCTGCCTTCTTCTTGATCCAGTGGAGTCTTTGTAACCTGTGGAATATCATTTATATTTGCAAACCAACAGTTCTATGTTATTTATAATGTTTCTGTTAGAGTAGATAACTTAGGTCAGTGATTAAAAAAACGAAGGATAATGTGAGGTAAATTATTTACTTATGTAATTAGTGTTCAATTAATGCAATTAGAGTTTAAGTAAATTGGATTAATTTGCAGCAGCTATCCAGAAACATGTCTATTATTTTAATGGCCATTTTCTATTTGCATGTTTAGTATCTCGTTTCTTTTTTTCTTTATTTTTAGATCACAAAATTTGTCCAGGACAGACATAGAGCCAGAAGAAACAGACTTCGTAAAGATCAACTTAAGAAGCTCCCCGTGCATAAATTCAAAAAAGGTAATTGAATATTTTTATTTTCTAAACAAACACCATTAGTTTAAGAATACGTGTTGCCCTTACTCTAGTACTGTCTTCTGAGTCCTTGCCATATGCTATGCCTAATACTCCTTTAATAGTGAGTGAATGTGGGAGATGGTCTTTTGCTGAGGTGAACACAAGTGAAGGCAAGAAGGGGGTAAATGGTCTGCTGAGAATTTATAAACAATAGTGAAACTGACCAAAATGCTTTTTATTATCACCATGTGCCAGCAGTTATGAACCTAAATGGATATAATACTTCTGTGCATTAAGATTGTCTACTCCCACTAACCCTCCTTCCACTCTCTGTCCCACCATGTACCACGTTAACATTGTGTTAACTAAATACATAGTTAATGGTGTTGCATTAACTAAACACTCATGTGGCTATTATGTGTTTTAATATATTTTAAATGTATCATCTCACTTAATTTTCATATTTCTATGAAATGGATACTTTAATGGGCATTATGGATGAGGAAATAGAGGATCAGAGAGGCAAAAAACTTTACTGTCACACAGCCAGTCCCGACAGAGCTGGGGAGGTATGTGGGTGTGAAAATCTAGTCAGTATAATTTTTCCTACCTGTGCTTTAGTACATGCTTGTTAAATCCTTCTGGATAGTAGCCCCAGACTTTTCAATTCCATATACCAGTAAAAAGTGTTCTGTTTTTTAATTTAGCAGGAAAAAAAAAATGCATAGAGAGGAGAAACAATGAAGGCATTAAAATTTAGTTCTGCCCAAATTTTATTTTCTAAGTAATAAAATATTTTTAAAACGTTTCATGTGTAATAACCACTATTTTACTAAAAATATAACATTAACAAAAAAACTAGGAAAAACCGCATGTTGAAAGGGATAAAGACATTTATAAAAATGTACTGCACTGTTCCCATTCAGTGTGGATTAAGTAAATTATTCATAGGCCAGAAGTGGTTTGAGGACTGGCTATAGGAATCACTTTTTTAAGCTTCATTTTATTTTTATGATTCTAAAACCCATAAAAAAAAGTTTAAAAAATGGATGTTGTTCTAGGCATACATGGTGGGTTTTTCATTTGAGTAAGATGATAAAAGCCATTATAGGATTTTGAGCAGGGGAAAGGTAATATGTAAATTAAATGTTAAAAGGGTCTTTCTGCTGCTCTGTTAAGAACAGGGTATAGGAGGTCTAAGGTATTAGCAGAGAGACCAGATAAAATGCCATTGCAGTAATCCAAGTGAGATATGAATGTGGCTTGAACTGAGTAGTAGCAGTGGAGGAGATGAAGAAATCTTAAGTTCTGGATATATTTGGAAGATGGAATACATTGGATTATTAATGGACTAGATGTGGATAGAAAAACAAGGATGACTCCAGGATGGCATTGCTTTAAATAGAGGTAAGGATGGTTAATAAATGGAGCAGGTTTGGGGAGAAAATTGGGAAATTAGTTTTGGACATGTGGAATTTCAGATGTCTAGTAGACATTATAAAGAGTGGAGTTTAAGAGAGGGATCTGAACTGGAGGTATTATATAAAGATGTATTTAAATCATGAGTCTGAATGACAGTACCAAGAGAATGAGTATAGGTAGACAGAAAAATACCAAAGATGTACTGGGACATTCCAACATTAAGTAAGGAAGAAGAGGAATCAGTGGTAAAAATGGAGCAGGAATGACCAGTTATTTAAGGAGAAAATCAGAAGAGTGTGCTTTACCAGAAACACTGAAGTGATGCAAATCTATCAAAGAGCAAGGAGTGATAATCTGTGTCACATGCTTCTGATAAATAAGTAAGATGAGAACCAACAGTTGATTATTAGAACTTACTGATTATCTTGATGAGCAGTCTGACAGGCCAAAAATCTGAGATTGTGGTGAGTTTGGGAAAGAATGAAAGGAAAAGGATCAGAGACAACTTTTCAAGAAATTTACTGAAAAATGGAAGCAAAGAAATGAGGTAGCAGCTGGTGGAGAAGTTGGGTTAAGAAATAAAGCATGTTTGCTGAAGGAAATTGATGTTACAGTTGACAGGAGAGTTGCTGTAATACTAACTTTGAGAAGAGAAGGAGGAATGGGAGCTGGTGCACAAATAGGTGGCCTAGTCTTAGGATAGCAGTAGCAGGGAGCGTTGAGCTCTGATGGAAGGTAGAATATGTGAGTATAAAATCCTGGGACGGGTATCCCTGGGTGGTGCAGCGGTTTGGCGCCTGCCTTTGGCCCAGGGCGTGATCCTGGAGACCCGGGATCGAATCCCATATCGGGCTCCCAGTGCATGGAGCCTGCTTCTCCCTCTACCTGTGTCTCTGCCTCTCTCTCTCTCTCTCTCTCTGTGACTATCATAAATAAATAAAAATTAAGAAAAAATAAAAAAATAAATAAAAATAAGAAATCCTGGGACATGGGTATTCATGGTGGTACACCTGTGGAAATTTTCTTTACTTCCATTTTTCTCAGTGAAGTAGGAAACAATCATTAACTGAAGATGAGGATGATGGGAGAAGAGAGATGTTGGAGGTTTAAGAACAGAAAGATGAAATAGTTCTAGGAGAATGAGTGGGCAGATGGACCAGAGAAATAAAATATGATTAACTGGGAGCCCGAACCTCCCTTTAAGGTTTCTAGTTCTGAACCAGTCAACATAACTAGGTTTTTCTCTAGCCATATTCATCTTGCAGGGTGGTTGTTTTTCTGTACTATCCTGTTTTTTTTAAACGTGAAGTATGATATGTATACAAAAAGTATCTAAGATACATATTTCTGGAACCATCCAGTTTAAGAAATAGAACATTATAGCACCCCAGAAACTATTGTATACCCTTCTAAATCATAATCCTTTCCTTACTGGAAGTAATCATCCAGGCTTATGATATCATTTCTTTGTATTAAGTCTTACCAGCTATGTATTCATTCAAAACAATATGATTGAATATTTCCTGGTTTTGAATTGCATTTTTTAAGTTTTAATTTTAATCACCTGGCGTTTATCATGACAAATGTACTTCTTAATCCACATCATGTACTTCAGCTGTCCCCTTTGGTTAATCACCAGTTCTCTATAGTTGAGTCTGTTTCTTGGTTTGCCCCCCCCCCCTCTTTTTTACTCCTTTGCTCATTTGTTTCTTAAATTCCACATGAGTGAAATCATATGGTATTTGTCTTTTTCTGACTGACTTATTTTGCTTAGCATTACACTCTCTAGCTCCATCTATGTTGCAAATGGCAAGATTTCATTCTTCTTATATGGCTGAATAGTATTTCACTGTGTGTGTGTGTGTGTGTGTGTATGTGTGTGTGTATGTGTATATATATACACATACACACACACATATACATCTTCTTTACCTGTTCATCAGTAGATGGACACTTGAGCTGCTTCCATATCTTGGCTATCATAAATAACGCTGTTATAAACATTCGGAGTGTATATATCCCTTTGAATTAGTGTTTTGTAGTCTTTGAGTAAATATACCCAGTAGTGCAATTGCTGAATCATAGGGTAGTTCTAATTTTAACTTTTTGAGGAACTTCCATACTGTTTATTAGAGTGGCTGCATCAGTTTGTGTCCCCATCAACAGAGCAAAAGGGTTCCTTTGTCTCCATATCCTCCCCAACACGTGTTGTTTCTGTGTGTTTGAGTTGAGCTATTCTGACAGGTATGAGGTGATGTCTCATTGTAGTTTTGATTTACATTTCTCTGATGATAAGTGATGTTGAACATTTTTCATGTATCTGTTGGTCATTTGTGTATCTTTTTTTTAGAGAAATGTCTGTTCATGTCTTCTGCCCATTTTTAATTGGTTTATTTTTTGGACATTGAAGGGTTTTTTTTTGGATTTGTTGTTTTTCTTTTCTTTAGTGGGCAATGAATTTTTATAAGTTCTTTATATACTTTGAATATTAACCCTTTATTGGACATGCCATTTGCAAAATTTTCTCCCATCCAGTAAGTGCCTTTTAGTTTTGTTATTTCCTTGGCTATGCAGAAGCTTTATTTTGGTATAGCCCAGTAGTTTATTTTTGCTTTTGTTTCCCTTGCCTCAGGGACCTATCTAGAAAAACATTTCTATAGCTGATGTGAGAGAAATTACTGTGTTCTCTTCTATGATTTTTTATGGTTTCAGGTCTTACATTTAGGTCCTTAATCCATTTTGAGTTTATGTTTGTGTATGATCTAAGAAAGTGATCCAGTTTCATTCTTTTGCATGTGACTGTCTAGTTTTCCCACCATCATTTGTTGAAGAGACTGTCTTTTTCTTATTGCAAATTTTTGCCTCCTTTGTCAAAGATTAATTGACTATAAGCATGCTTTTATTTCTGGGTATATTTCTATTCCATTCTGTTGATCTATGTGTCTGTTTTTGTGCCAGTACCATACTGTTTTGATCACTGCAGCTTTGTACTATATCTTGAAATTCGGGATTGTTATACCTCCAGGTTTGTTCTTTTTCAAGATTGCTTTGGCTACTTGGGGTGTTCTGTGGTTCCATACAAATTTTAGGTTTGTTTAGTTCTTTGAAAAGTGCTGTTGACATTTTGGTAGGGGTTGCATTAAATCTGTAGATTGTTTTAGGTAGCATGGACCTTGAGCTAATATTTGTTCTTCTAATCCATGAGCATGGAATATCTTTCTGTTTCTTTGTGTCATCTTCAATATCTTTTATCAACATTTTATAGTTTTCAGAGTTTCACCTCTTTGGTTAAGATTATTCCTAGGTATTTTATTTTTGGTGCAATTGTAAATGGAATTATTTTCTTAATTTCTTTTTCTACAGCTTCATTATTAGTTTATAGAAATGCAATGGATTTCTGTATATTGATTTTATATCTTGCAACCTTACTGAATACATTAATTCTATTAGATTTTTGGTGAGTCTTTAGGGTTCTCTGTATATTAGTATCATGTTACCTACAGATAGTGAAGGTTTTACTTCTTCCTTACCAACTTGGATGCCTTTTATTTCTCTTTGTTATCTGATTGCTGTGGCTAGGACTTCCAGTACAGTGTTCAATAAAAATGGTAAAAATGGACATCCCTGTTTCTGTTCTTGACCTTGGGGGGAAAAGCTCTCAGTTTTTCCCTTTGAGTATGATGTTAGTTGTGGGTTTTTCATATATAGCCTTTATTATGTTGGTGTACATTACCTCT
The DNA here is from genome assembly GCF_053574225.1 of Canis aureus. Classification (NCBI taxonomy): domain Eukaryota; kingdom Metazoa; phylum Chordata; class Mammalia; order Carnivora; family Canidae; genus Canis; species Canis aureus. Next base: position 7,949,828 of record NC_135632.1, on the reverse strand, counting down.
AAACCTACTTCGTTGTAGGTTTTTTTTTTTTTCGTTGTAGGTTTTTATCATGAATGGATGTTGTATTTTGTCAGATGCTTTTTCTGTACCTATTGAAATGATCATATGGTTTTTATCCTTTTATTGATATATATCATGTTGACTGATATGTGAATACTGAACTACCCTTGCATCCTGGAAATAAATCCCACTTGATCATGGAGAATGATTTTTTTAATGTATAGTTGGATTTGGTTTGCTAATTTTTTGTTGAGGATTTTTACATCTGTGTTCATCAGAAATACTGGCCTGCAGTTCCCTTTTATTGTGGTTTTTCCTGGTTTTGATATCAGGATAATTCTGGCTTCATAGAATGAATTTGGGAGCTTTCCTTCCTCTTCTATTTTTGGAATAATTTGAGAAGAATAGGTATTAACTCTTCTTTAAAATGTTTCATAGGGGGTCCTGGGTAGTACAGTCAGTTATGTGGCCAATTCTTGGTTTTTAGCTCAGGTCATGATCTCAGGATTGCGAGATTGAGCCCTGTGTCTGGCTATCTGCTCAGAACAGAGTCTGAACTCTTTCTGCCTCTGCCTCTCCCCCACCAAATAAATTTTTAAAATCCTAAAAATAAAATAAAACAAAATAAAATAAAATATTTTGTAGAATTCACCTGTGAAGCCATCTTGTCCTGGACTTGAGAGGTTTATTTATTACTAACACATTTCCATACCTGGTAACTATTCTGTTCACATTTTCTATTTCTTCCTGTTATGGAAGAGTATATGTTTCTAGGAATTTATCCATTTCTTCTAGTTAGTTCAATTTGTTGGCATACACTTTTTCATAATATTCTCTTATAACCCTTTGGATTTTTGTAGTGTCTGTTGTTATTTCTCTTCTATCATTTTTTATTTTGAGTCCTCCCCCCACTTTGATGAATCTAGCTAGATAAAGTATTCTTGGTTGAAGATTTTTTTTTTCCTTTCAGCTCTTTGAGTATATCATGCCATTTCTGTCCTGCAAAGTTTCTGCTAAAAAACCATTTGATAGCTTTATTGGCTTTGCCTGTTTTGTAACTGTTTTCTCTTGATGCTTTTAAAATGCTCTTTTCACTACTTTTTACTTTTTACTTTTTATTAATTTTTATTTACTTTTTATCTTATTTTTTTGGTAGCAATGCAAGTTTATTTTTTCCTTTTTTTTTAAATTTAAATTCAATTTGCCAACATACAGTGTAACACCCAGTGCTTATCACATCACATGCCCTCCTTATTGCCCATCACCCAGTTACCCCATCCCTCCACCTACCTCCTCTTCTGCAACCATTTGTTCCCAGAGTAAGGAATCTCTCATGGTTTGTCTTCCTTTCTAATTTTTCCCCACTCAATTTCTCTTCCTTCCCTTATGATTCTTTTCACTATTTCTTATATTCACATATGAGTGAACCCATATAATTGTCTTTCTCTAATTGACTTATTTCACTCAGCATAATACCCTCCAGTTACATTCATGTCAATGTAAACAGTAGGTATTCATCCTTTCTGATGGCTGAGTAATATTCCATTGTATATATAGACCATGTCTTCTTTATTCATCTGTTGTGAAGGACATCTCAGCTCGCTCTTCCACAGTTTGACTATTGTGGACATTGCTGCTATGTACATTGGGGTGCAAGTGTTTCATAATTTCACTATATCTGTATCTTTTGGGTAAATACCTAGTAGTATAATTGCTAGTTTGTAGCTCCATTTTTAACTTCTTGAGGAACCTTCATACTGTTTTCCAGAGTTGCTACACCAGCTTACATCCTATCAACACCAACAGTGTGAGAGGGTTTTTCCTTTCTCCACATCCTTGCCAACATTTGTTGTTTTTTGTCTTGTTTTTTTTTTTTTTTTAAGATTTTATTTATTTATTCATGAGAGACATAGAGAGAGAGAGAGAGAGAGAGAGAGGCAGAGACACAGGCAGAGGGAGAAGCCGGCTCCATGAAGGGAGCCCGATGCGGACTCAATCCCGGGAGTCCAGGATCATGCCCTGGGCCGAAGGCAGGTGCTAAACTGCTGAGCCACCCAGGTATCCCCTCTGTCTTGTTAATTTTAGCCATTCTCACTGGTGTAAAGTGGTATCTCGTTGGTTTTGATTTGTATTTCCCTGATAACAAGTGATATGGAGCATTTTTTCATGTGTCTGTAGGCCATATGTAGATCTTCTTTGGAGAAATATCTGTTCATGTCTTCTCCCCATTTATTGACTGGATTGTTTGCTTTTTGGGTGTTGAGTTTGATAAGTTTTTTATATATCTTGTATACTAACCCTTTATCCGATAACGTCATTTGCAAATATCTTCTTCCATTCCTAGGTTACCTTTTAGTTTTATTGACTGTTTTCCTTTGCCATGCAGAAGCTTTGTATTTTAATGAAGTTCCAGTAGTTCATTATTGCTTTTATTTCCTTTGCCTTTATAGACATGTCTTGCAAGAAGTTGCTGTAGTTGAGGTCAAAAAGGGTGCTATGTTCTCCTCTAGGATTTTGATGGATTCCTGTCTCACATTTAGATTTCTTATCCATTTGATTTTATCTTTGTCTATGGTGTAAGAGAATGGTCCAGGTTCATTCTTCTCCATGTGGCTGTCCAGTTTTCCCAACACCATTTATAGTCTTTCTTCTATTGGATATTCATTCCTGCTTTGTCAAAGATTAATTGATCAGAGTTGAGGGTCCATTTCTGGGTTCCCTATTCCATTCCATTGATCTATGTGTCTGTTTTTGTGCCAGTACCATACTGTCTTAGATGATAATAGCTTTGTAATACAGCTTGAAGTCAGGCATTGTGATGCCCCCAGCTTTGGTTTTCTTTTTCAACATTCCTCTGGCTATTCGGGGTCTTTTCTGGTTCCATACAAATCTTAAGATTATTTGTTCCACCTCTGTGAGAAAATTCCATGGTATTTTGATAGGGATTGCGTTGAATGGAATTGTTCTGGGTAGCATAGGCATTTTCACAACATTTATTCTTCCAATCCATGAGCGTGAAATGTTTCCCCATCTCTTTGTGTATTCCTCAATTTATTTCATAATGTTTTGTAGTTGTTAGGGTACAGATGCTTTACTTCTTTAGTTAGGTTTATTTCTAGGTATCTTAACAATTTTTGGTACAATTGTAAATGGGATCAATATCTTAATTTCTCTTTTTTTTAGTCTCATTGTTAGTATATAGAAATGCGACTGATTTCTGTGCATTATTTTGTATGTTGCCATATTGCTGAATTGCTGGATGAGTTCTAGCAGTTTTGGGGTAGAGTTCTCCACATACAGTATCATGTCATCTACAAAGAGTGAGAGTTTGACTCTTCCTTGCCAATTTGAGTGCCTTTTATTTCTTTTTGTTGTCTGATTATTGAAGCTACAACTTTTAGTACAATGTTGAACAACAATGGTGAGAGTGAGCATCCCTCTCATGTTCCTGATCTTAGGAGAAAAGCTCTCAGATTTCCCCATTTGGAATGATATTCGCTGTGGGCTGTTTGTAGATGGCTTTTATGATATTGAGGTATGTTCCTCCTATTCCTACACTTTGAAGCATTTTAATCAAGAAAGGATGCTGTAGGAGATCCCTGGGTGGCGCAGCGGTTTAGCACCTGCCTTTGGCCCAGGACGCGATCCTGGAGTCCTGGGATCGAGTCCCATGTCAGGCTCCCGGCATGGAGCCTGCCTCTCCCTCTGCCTGTGTCTCTGCCTCTCTCTCTCTCTATGTCTATCAGAAATAAATAAATCTTAAAAAAAAAAAAAAAAAAAAAAAAAGGAAAGGATGCTGTAGTTTGTGAAATGCTTTCTCTGCATCAATTGAGAGGACTATATGGTTCTTGTCTTTTATTAATGTGATCACATTGATTGATTTACAAATGTTGAACCACCCTTGCATCCCAGGAAAAATCCCACTTGGTCATGGTCAGTAATCCTCTTAATGTACTGTTGGATCTTATTGGCTAGTATCTTGGTGAGTATTTTGACATCCATGTTCATCAGGGATATTGGTCTGTAATTCTCCGTTTTTGATGGGGTTTTTGTCAGGTTTGGGGATCAACCTGGCCTCATAGAAAGAGTTTGCAAGTTTTCTTTCCATTTCTATCTTTTGAAACAGCTTCAGTAGAACAGGTATTATTTCTTCATTAAATGTTTGGTAGAATTCCCCTGGGAAGCCATCTGGCCTTGGACTCTTATTTCTTGGGAGGTTTCTGATGACTGCTTCAATTTCTTTACTGGTTATTGGTCTGTTCAGGTTTTCTATTTCTTCCTGTTTTAGTTTTGATAATTTATAGGCTTCCAGGAATGCATCCATTTCTTCCAGATTGCCTGATTTCTTGGCATTCATATGTTTGCTCGTGATACATTCTTAAAATCGTTTGTATTTCCTTGGTGTTGGTTGTGATCTCTCCTCTTTCATTCATGATTTTATTAATTTGAGTCTTTCGGGGGCACCTGGATGGCTCAGTGGTTGAGCATCTGCCTTTGTCTCAGGTTGTCATCCTGGGGTCCTGGGATCAATCCCTGTATCAGGCTTCCTATGGGGACCCTTCTTCTCCCTCTGCTTCTGTCTCTGCCTCTCTCTCTCTCTCTGTCTCTCATGAATAAATAAAATCTTTAAAAATTTTTTGAGTCTTTTTTCTTTTTAGTAAGTCTAGCTAGGGACTTATCTATCTTATTAATTCTTTCAAAGAACCAGCTCCTAGTTTTGTTGATCTGTTGTGCTGTTTTTCTCATCTCTATTTCATTGAGTTCAGCTCTAATCTTTATTATTTCTCTTCTCTTGCTTGGTTTAGGCTTTATTTGCTGTTCTTTCTCCAGCTCCTTTAGGTGTAAGTTTAGCTTATGTATTTGAGATCTTTCTAATTTTTTGAGGGAGGCTTGGATTGAAATGTACTTCCCTCTTAGGACCACTTTGCTTTGACCACAAAGATTTTGAACAGTTGTGCTTTCATTTTTGTTAGTTTGCATGAATCTTTTTAATTTTTCTCTATAATTTCCTGGTTGACCCATTCATTTTTTAGTAAGATGCTCTTTAACCTCTATCATGGAGAGCATTCACTCCATCAAGTGCGCACCTCTACCTCTCCTGGAGGAAGACAAAGGGTTGCTGCATTCCAGTCCTTTGTAGAAATCCAGCAGAGAGCAGTCACCTGATCCATCTGCAGCTCAAGGTTTATGGCACAACATGCTAAGCCTTTTCCCAAACTCTCTGACCTAAACTCATTTCCCCATTCCAATGCTTGATAACTCTGCTGGCTCAGATGCCCATGTTCTTTCTGTGACTCTGGGGATACTGAGACCCCACTGTCCCTCCTGTGATTCTGCCTCACTTCACCACTGAGCACCTTTCATGCAGGGCAGTCTCTCACAGGAGCAGATTTGTAAAGGTCCTGATTTTGAGCTCCAGGGCTGTATCACTTTCCTGCAGCCGGTTTACAAAGGCTCCCTCCCCTCTCTGTTCATCTTCCAATATATTCCCTCCATTTCTCTTCTCCATACTCCTACCTTGCAAATAATGGTCACTTGTCTACTTATAGAGTTCCAGCTGTTCATTCTTTACATCTCAGGTTGAATTAATAGGTGTCCAGTATGGTTTGACAGATATTAAGCTAAATTTAGGGACCACATAAAAGGAGGACCCTTATTCTTACACCATCTTGCCTCACTTTTTACCATTTTAATTACTGTGCATCTTTGTGTGGACTTCCTTAGGCTGATTTTGTCGGGGACTCTCTTTGCTTCTTGGATCTGGATTTCTGTTACCTTCCCCAGATTGGGGAAATTTTTTAATATTTCTTCAAACAAGTTATCTTCCCTCTTTTCTCCTCCTAGGATCCTTATAATGCAAATTGATGGTGTCACTGAGTTCCCTAAGTCTATTTTCAATTTTTATTATTTTTTTCCTCTCTCCTCACCTTGATTTATTTCCGTTACACTGACCTCCATGTCACTGATCCATTTTTCTGCTTCCTGTAGTCTACTATTTATTCCCTCTATTGTATTTTTGAGTTATTGAGTTCTTCATCTCTGATTGGTTCTTTTTAATGTTCTCTATCACTTTTGTTGAGGGTCTCACTGAGATCATCCTCCAGTTTTTCTCAAGTCTCATTAGTATTTTTATGACCATTATTTTAAGTTCTCTATCAGGCATATTACCTGTGTGTTTTGTTGCCTTTGATTTTTGTCCTGTTGTTTCATTGGGGACATATTCCCCTGTCTCCTCATTTTGTCTCTGTCTGTTTCTCTGTGTTAGGAAAGTCAGCTATGTCTCTTGCTCTTGAAAGTAATGGCCTTATGAAGAAGAGGTTCTGCAGTGCAATGTCTTCTGTTCACCAGAACCTGGTGCTTCGGGGTATCTCCAATATGTGTTGCGTGTGCCCTATGGTTGTGGCTGAGCTGCTTCTGCCTTCAGTCCCATTCATCCGTAATGGCTCTCTGCCCATTCTGGGCAGGGTTTGGTCCTTATGTTGTTAGTGGGCCAGTCTGAGGCCAGCTTTGTCTTGAGTTAGACCAGGCATTTTCCAGAGATGCAGTAGCATGTAACTGCAGGGCACTTTCTCTCTCTTGTCCCCTGAGAAACTTTTGTTGTTGGGTGGGGTCTGTAGTCAGACCAGATATCTGCCCTTAGCCCACTGTTGGGGTATAGTCAGAATGGTGTGTGTGGTTATCCTTCCCTCTCTCTGGGGCAGGAGTCACTTTGGAGTGCTGTTAGTCCCTGTTGAGCCTGCTTGCACCCTGCCAGGCTTGTGGCACTACTTTGGATAGGTTCTGGCCAAGGGCATATTGGAGGCAGGTCTGTAGGAGAATGCAAGGTAGGGCATGCTGTTAGAAAGTTAGGTAGCGGGCAGCCCGGGTGGCTCAGCAGTTTAGCGCTGCCTTCAGCCCAGGTTGGGATCCTGGAGACCCGGGATCAAGTCCCACGTCAGGCTCCCTGCATGGAGCCTGCTTCTCCCTCTGCCTGTGTCTCTGCCTCTCTCTCTCTCTCTCTCTCTCTCTGTCTCTCTCTCTCTCTTTCTCTGGTCTCTCATGAATAAATAAATAAAATCTTTTTAAAAAGGAAAGAAAGTTAGATAGGAAATGTTGGTGCTTCACTGGTTCCTGTAGTTGTCTGTGTGCCTAGGCTGGGGAGTGAAGGAAGGAAATGGATCCTTCTGACTCCTTTGTTCCTGGAGAGGTTTCCCCTCCAGTATGTACTCTGAGATTATTAATCAAATCCTTCTCCTGTATACCCCAAGTTTTGTTTTGTTTTTTTCCAAACTAATGCTTCTATGCTCTGTCTCTGTGGGGCTATTTCTTGTGCTGCCTTTTTAAGGGTGGGGGCTTCATTTCCCATTACCCTCTTGGCTCTTCCAAAGTAGAGCCTGCTAATTTTTAAAGTTCCTGGGTAGTAAGCCCAGCTGATTGTAAGAACTCAGAAAATTATGCCCCTTTGGTTTTCATGCAGTTTTATGCATTGTGCCTGGAGCGCTTGGTGTGAGGGTCTACTCCTCCCCCCCCCCCCTTTCTGTACCTTTCATGTCCCTCCCTTCCCTGGACAGTTCCATTTGGCTCCTGACATTGTCTCCACCCTTCTTGCCCTTTTTAGGTGGCCTTGTCTCTACATTTAGTTGTGGAGAGACTGTTCTGCTAGTCTTTGGGTCATTTTCTGGGTTATTTATCTAGTTGTATCCATGGGATGAGGTGAGTTGAGCGTCTTTCTACTTTCTCATCTTCTTCCTGGGATCTAGAACTTCATTGCTTTTCATGGCTGAGTAATATTCCATTGTGTATTTCTTTTTTTTCCCCAAAAGATTTTATTTATTGGGATATCTGGGTGACTCAGTTGGTTAAGCTTCTGCCCTCAACTCAGATCATGATCCCAGGGTCCTGGGATCAAGCCCCACATTGGGCTCCCTGCTCAGCCAGGACCATGCTTCTCATTATCCCTCTATGGCTCCCCCTGCTTGTACTCTGTCTCTCTCTCTTTCTTCCTCCCGAATAAATAAAATCTTAATAAGAGGGGAAGAGAGAGCAAGAGTGCAAGAGCAGGGGGAGGGAGAAGGAGACTCCCTGGCTGAGCAGGGAGCCGACTTAGGGCTTGATCTCAGGATGCTGGGATCATTTTTCAAGCTGAAGGCAAATGCTTAACTGCCTGAGCCACTCAGATGCCCCCCATCATGTGTTTCTACCACATTTTGTTTATCTAGTCATCTGTTAGTGGACACATGGATTGCTTCCACATTTTAGCTATTGTGAATAATGATGCAATGAAAATTGTAAAAGTGTATGTTTGAGTTCCTGAATTCAGTTCTTTTGAGTACGTATACCTAAAGGTGGTGTTGCTGAGTTGTTTGGAAATTCTGTGTTCAAGGTTCTGAGGAACTGCTCGTACTGTCTTTTGCAGCTACTACACCATTTTACAGTCCAAGCAGCAGTACAGAAGCATTCTTCTTTCTCCTTATTTTCGAGTAGATTTTTACGTATAGTGTGAGATAGGGCTCCAAGTTTTTATGTAGATTGTACATGGAAATGCAGTAGTCTCAGCACCATTTGTTGAAAAGATTATTCTTTCTTCATTGAATGGTCTTTCACCCTTGTCAAAAACATTGGCTATAGATGTATGGGTTTATTTCTAGACTCTCAAGTCTCTTCCATTGGTCTGTATGTCTGTCCTTATGCCAGTACTACACTGTTTTGATTACTTTAAATTTGCAGTATATTTTGAACAGGGAAGTATGAGTCCTACCTTTTTTTTTTTTTTTTAAGAATGTTTTAGATATTCAGGATCCCTTGCCAATTACATTTGAATTTGAGGATCACGTTTTCCATATCTTCAAAAAAGGCTGTTGGAATTTGGGTAAGGATTATGTTGAATTTGTAGATTGCTTAGGATATTATTGCCATCTTAATATTAGGCTTTCCCAATCTATGAGCATGGAATGTCTTTCTATGTATTTAAGTTTTTAATTACTTTCATCGATGTCTTATATTTCTCAGTATACAGGCCTTTCATTTCTTAAAAATTTTCCTAGGTATTTTATTCTTTAAGATGCTATTGCAAATGGAATTGATTTCTTAATTTCCTTTTTGGATTGTTCATTGCTAGTGTACAGAAACTCAACTGATTTTTATATAATGGATCTTGTAACCTCCAAATGCTGAATTTATTAGCTCTAGTAGCTTTCTTATGAATTCTTTGCGATTTTCTATATATAGGATCATGTCTTCTATAAATAGACATAGTTTTACTTTTTCCTTTCCAATGTGGGTTCCTTTGCTTTCTTGTCCAACTGCTCTAGTAGTAATGCTCTGTGATAATGTTGAACAGCAGTGGTGAAAATGTGCCTCCTTTTCTGTTCCTCATCCAAGAAGGAAAACAGTTGGTCATTCACTATTGAGTATGATGTTAACTGTGTGATTTTCAAAAATCCCCTTTATCATATTGATACAGTTCTCTTTTTAAAAAAGATTTCATTTATTTATTCATGAGGGACACACACACACACACACACACACAGAGAGAGAGAGAGAGAGAGGCAGAGACACAGGCAGAGAGAGAAGCAGGCTCCATGCAGGGAAACTTATGTGGGACTCAGTCCCGGGTCTCCAGGATCACACCCTGGACTGAAGATGGCGCTAAACCGCTGAGCCACCCGGGCTGGGCTATCTGATACAATTCTCTTTTATCTAGATTCATTTTTTGGCATGTCCAGTTCTGGCACCATTTGTTAAAAAGACTGTCCTTTCTCCCTTGCGCTGTTGTCAGAGTAGTTGACTACATTTGTCTGTTTCTGACCTGTTTCGTCTTTTTTATCTATGTTTATTCTTTCACCAATTCCATACTGTATTGATTATTGTAGCCCTAAAGCTGGTAGTATTAGCCCTTTAACTTTCTTTTTCTTCATTATTGTGTTGGCTGTTGTGGCGTTTAGCCTTTCCATATAAACTTTGAATCAGTTTGTCAATATCTAAGAAAGAAAAAAAATGCTGGGTTTGGGGATTGCATTGAATTTATTATAATCCAGTTAGGAATCCCACTTTGGTCATGGTCTATAATTTTTTTATGCATTGTTGGATTCAATTTACTAATATTTTGTTGATAATTTATCATGAGAGGTAGTAGTTTTCTTTTCTTGTAACATCTTTCGTTTTTGTAGGAGGGCAATGCTAACTTCATAAAATGAATTAGGAAGTATTCCCCCTGCTTCTGTTATCTGGAAGAAATTGTAAAGAATTGGTAACTCTTCTTTAAATGTTTGATAGAATTCACTCATGCAACCAGCTGGGTCTGGTGCTTTCTGTTTTGGTATGTTATTAGTTAGTGGTTCAGGTTTTGTTTTTTAACATGTGCAAGTCTACTAAGACTGTCCTTGTGTGAGTTTTGTTAGATTCTGTCTTTCGAGAAATTGGTCTGTTTCATTGCCATCAAATTTGTGGGTACAGAGTTGTTCACATGATTCCTTTATTAGCCTTTTAATATACATGGAATGAGTAGTGATGACCCCTTTTTCATTTCTGATATTGGTAATTTGTGCTTTTTCTCTTTTTTTTCTGAGCTTTGTAGGGGCTTACTGATGATCTTTTCAAAGAATCAGCTTTTGTTTCATTGATTTTTCAGTATTGATTTCCTATTTGCAACTTCATTGATTTCTGCAATAAAATAAAATAGGATTATTACTCTTTTTAATTTCCTTTTTTGGATTTATTTGCTCATTTTCCAGTTTCATAATGTGAAAGTTTAGATTATTGATTTTAGATTTTCTTTTCTTACAAACAATGGACACACACACAAATCCATCCAGTGCTGTAACTCTCCCTCTAAGGATTACCCTCACTGCATACCACAAATTTTGATAAGTTATATTTATTATTTTCATTTAGTTAGAAATGTTTAAAAGTTTCTCTTGAGGTTTCTCCTTTGATGCATGAGTTATTTAGAAGTGTGTTGTTTAATCTCCAGGTATTTGGGGATTTTCCAGCCCTCTTTCTGATACTGGTTTCTAGTTTCATTAAATTATGGTTGAGAGCAGACATTGTGTGATTTCTTTTAAATTTCTTTAGGTGTGTTTTATGGCTCAGAATGTGGTCTGTTTTGGTGAATGTCCCATGTGAGCTTGAAAAGAATGTATATTCTGCTTCTAGTTGGATGACATACTCTATATGTCAATTATATCTAGTTGATGTTTGATGCTTTAGAGTTCAACTGTATCCTTACTGATTTTCTGCTTACTGGATCTGTCCACTTCTAATAGAGGGGTGTTGAAGTCTCCCAACTATAATAATGGATTAATCTGTTTTCCTTGCAGTTATTATCAGTTTTCACCTTAGGCATTTTGTTCTGTGTTTATGCATATACACATTAAGATTTGTTATGTCTTTTTGGAGTATCAAGCCTTTTATCATTATATAATGTCTCTTTTTATGTCTGATAACTTCCCTTGCCCTGAAGTCTGCTCTATCTGAAATTAACAGAGCTACTCTGCTGTATTTTTATTGGTATCATTAGCATGTGTCTTAGTCTGTTCAAGCTACTATGACAAAAATACCATCCATGAGTGGTTTGAACAACAGATATTTATTTCACATAGTTATGGAGCCTGGGAAGTCTTTTAGTTGATGTATTTAGACCATTAATATTTAAAGTGATTACTGATGTCGTAATTAGCATCTACCATTTTGCTACTGTATTTTTTATTTTTGCCTTCATTCTTTGTTCCTATTTTTGTCTTCCATTCTTTTCCTGCCTTTCATGGTTTCAATTGAGCATTTTCTCTCCTATGATTCCATTTTTTCCTCCTATTAGTATATTAATTAAACTTTTTTTTCTAGTGGTTTCCTCAGTTTGCACTATACATTTACAACTAACTTTCAAGTAACAATATACTGCTTCACAGGTACTAAAGTACATTAAAACGAAATATTCCTAATTTCTTTGCCCCTCCATCCCTTATATCATTGCTGTCACTCACTTCATATGTACATAAGCATATATCAACATTTAGATAAACATACATAATTGAATCTATTGTTGCTAGTATTATTTTTAACAAATGCTGTTCGATCAGTTAAGAATGATAAAAATGGGGGTGCCTGGATGGCTCAGTTGGTTAAGTGTCTGCCTTCAGCTCAAGTCAGGATCTCAGGGTCCTGAGATTGAGCCCCGAGTCAGGCTCCCTACTCAGCAGGGAGTCTGCTTCTCCCTCTCCCCCACTCCTCCCATCGGCTTGTTTTTTCTTTCTCAAATAAATAAAATCTTAAAAAAAAAAAAAAAGATAATTATTTTACCTTAATTTATTCCTTCTCTAGTACTCTTCCTTTATATATATTCGATTTTCTGACCTATATCCTCTTCCTTATTGTAGAATTTAACATTTCTTGCAAGAAAGATCTACTGACAAATTCCTTCCAAGTTTTGTCTGAGAAAATGTTTTGATTTTCATGTGTGTGCTTAAATCTTTTTTTCATTGTGGTAAAAAACACATAATGTTAAATTTACTATCATAACCATTTTTAAGCATATGATTCAGCAGTGTTAATTATAATTGTTGTATTATAGATTTCTAAAATTTTTAAATCTTGTAACACAGCAATTATACTTATGAAGTATTTATTTCCCCTCCCCAGTCCTCCAGTTTTTGGTAACCACTTTCTTACCTTCTGGTTGTTTTTTTATTTTTTTATTTTTTTTTTAATATTTAGGTACTGCATATAAGTAAAATCATACAATATTTGTCCTTCTATGACTGGCTTATTTTGCTTAGTGTGTCCTCTAGGTTTATCCATGGTATAGCATGTAACAGAGTTTCCTTCTTTTTAAAAGGCTGCATAATATTATACTGTGTGCATATACCATGTTTTCCTTATTCTTGCATCTGTTTGTGGACATTTGGGTTGCTTTCACTTCTTTGCAATTGTGAGTAATGCTACTATGAACATGAGTATGCAAGTATCTTTTTGAGACCCTACTTTGAATTTTCGGGTATATACTCAGAGTTGGGATTGCCAGATGATGTAATAATTTTATTCTTAACTTTTTTTTTTCAGGTAAAATTTAGGGACTGTTTTCAATAATGTCTGTGTCATTTTACGTTCATTTTATGTATGCATCAACCATGCATAAAGGTTCCAACTTTTCCAAATTCTTCCTACCATTTATTTCCTGTTCTTTTGATACTAGCTTTTTTGATTGGTGTGAAGGGGCTATCTTATGGTTTTGATTTACACTTCTCTAATGACTATATTGTTTTATGTGCTTTTTAGCCATTTTTATATCGTCTTTGGAGAAATTACTCAAGTCCTTTACCCAGTTCTTAATTGGGTTATTTTTGTTGCCACTGTTGAGTTGTAGAAGTTGCATATTTTTTTTGGATAATAACTTTTCAGATATATGATTTGCAATTATTTTCTTCCATGCTGTATGTTGCCTTTTCACTTTGTTGATTGTTTCCTTTGACACAGAAATTTTAAAATTTGGCTTAATTTTTATGTTTTTATTTTGTCGATGCTTTCTTTTGTTTCCTGTGCTTTTGGTGTCATATCCAGGAAATTACTACCAAATCTAGTGTCCTAAAATGTTTTCCCTATGTTTTCTTGTAAGAGTTTAGGTCTTACTTTTAGGTATTTAATCCATTTTGAGTTCCATTTTGTTTATAGGTCCAACGTCATTCTTTTGCCTGTGGAAATTTAGATTTCCCATCACCGTTTATTTGAAAAGACTGTCCTTTCCCTGTTATCGTCTTGGCACCCTAGCCAAAAATCATTTGGCCATATGTGCAAGGGTTTATTTCTGGGTGCTCTGGGTTTTTTTTTTCTTTTGCCTTATATATCTGTCTTTATGCTAGTATACATTGTCTTAATTACTTAATTACTGTGGCTTTATACTAAGTTATGAAATCAAAGAATCTGAGGCCTCCGTTTTTGTTCTTCGATTTCAAGATTGTTTTATGCCTGCGTAGCTCAGCGGTTGAGTGTCTGCCTTTGGCTCAGGGCATGATCCCGGGGTCTAGGATTGAGTCTCGCATCGGGCTCCCTCCAGGGAGCCTGTTTCTCCCTTTGCCTATGCTCTGCCTCTCTGTCTCTTATGAATAAATAAATAACATCTTTTAAAAAAATTGTTTTAGCTATTTGGTGACCCATGAGATTCCATATGAATTTTAGGACTTTTTTTTTCCCACTCTATCTGTAAAAACTGCCATTGGGATTTTGATGGACATTGCATTGAATCTCTGTAGATTACTTTGGATAGTGTGGTATTTTAACAACATTAAGTCTTCCAATCCATGAGCACAAGATATTTTCTCATTCATTTGTGACTTCTTTGATTTCTTTTAGCACTGTTTTTTAGTTTTTAACTTCTTTGGTTAAACTTATTCCTGAGTATTTTTTTCTACTTTAATAAATGAGATTTTTTTTAGTTCCCTTTTTAGATGGATCATTGTTAGTGTATAGAAATGTAACTGACTTTTTTTGTTATTTTGTATCCTTTAACTTTGTTTATTTATTAATGCTAACAGTTTTTCTTGGAAATCCTTACAGCTTTGCAGATGTAAGAGCAAGTCATCTGTAAACTGATATTTTTCCTCTTCCTTTCAAATTTGTATTCCTTTTCTTTTTCTTGTCTGATTCCTCTGACTAGAACTTACAGTTCTTTGTTGAATAGTCTTAGAGTGGGCATCATTGACCTGACCTCTTCTTGATCTTAAAAGTTTCAGTCTTCTCCCACTGCATATGTTAGCTGTGAGCCATTAATGTATGGTTTCATTTATTATGTTGAGGTAGTTTATTTGTTTTGTTTTGTTTTTAAGTCACGTTAGTATATTGAATTTTGTCAAATAAATGCTCTATCTGCATTGAGATGATCACGTTTTCTTGCCTTCATTTTGTTAATACAGTGTATTACATTCATTTTTCATGTTGAACCATCCTTGCGTTCCATGTGTTAACTTCACTTGGTTGTAGTGTATGATTCTTTTAATGTGCTGTTGAGTTTGGTTTAAAGAGTATTCTATTTAGGGATCCCTGGGGCTCAGGGGTTGAGTGTCTGCCTTAGGCCCCAGGGCGTGATCCTGGAGTTCTGGGATCAATTCCCGCATTGGGCTCCCGGCATGAAGCCTGTTTCTCCCTCTGCCTGTGTCTCTGCCTCTCTCTCTCTCTCTCTCTCTCTTTCTCTCTCGTTAAAAAAAAAAAAAAAAAAAAAAGAGTATTCTATAGAATTTCTGTATCAACAATATTCATCAGGGAATTTGGTTTTTGATTTTTTGTGTGTGACTTTTGTTTTGGTTTCAGGATAGTGCTGACCTCATAGAATGAGTTTGGGAGTATTTCCTTTTCTCTGATTCTTTAGAAGAATTCGAGGGTTGGCGTTAATCTTTTTTAAATGTCTGGTAGAATTTAATAGTTAAGGCATCTAGTTTTGGGCTGTTCTTTGTGGGAAGGTTTTTGAATACTGCTTCAATTTTTTTTAAATAATTATAGGTCTGTTAAGATTCTTAAAAATTTCCTTATGATTCAGTGTTGATAGGTTGTACAATTCTAGGAGTTTATCCTTATTTTCTTGGTTATCCAATTTGTTGACCTTTAATTTTTCATAGCAATCTCTTTTAATCCTTTTTATTTTTGTGACATTGGTTGTAATATCTATCTTTTTTTTAAATTTTTATTTATTTATGATAGTCACAGAGAGAGAGAGAGAGAGAGAGAGAGAGGCAGAGGGAGAAGCAGGCTCCATGCACCGGGAGCCCGATGTGGGATTCGATCCCGGGTCTCCAGGATCGCGCCCTGGGCCAAAGGCAGGCGCCAAACCGCTGTGCCACCCAGGGATCCCAATATCTATCTTATTTATAATTTTAGCTATGAATCTTTTCAGTTATTCTAGCTAATGATGTGTCCATTTTATTTTTTTCATAAAGTGATTGTTTCACGGATTTTTTTTTACCTTTTTATTCTCTATTTCATTATTTCTGCCCTCATCTTTATTATTTCTATCCTTCTAACTTTGAGTTTAGTTTATTCATACTTTTCTAGTTTCTAGAGATGTTAGGTTAGTTTGTTGATTTGAGCTCTTCCTTCATGAAATATAAGTGTTTACTGCCTATAAACTTTCCTTAGTACTGCTTTTGTTGCATCCCTTAAGTTTTGGTACACTGTCTTCATTTTCATTGGTTTCTAGATATTTACTAAATTTTCTTTGTGATTTCTTTTTTGACCCATTAGTTATTTAAGAGTATATTGCTGAGTTTCCACATATTTATGGATTTTCCTCTTTTCTTTCTCTTGATTCTGGTTTCATCACCTTGTGTTGGAGAAGGTACTCTGTAGGACTTCAATCTTCTTAAATTTGTGGCCTTCTTAATATTTTGTGGCCTAACATGTGGTCTATCTTGTAGAATGTCCCAGGTACTCTTGAGGAGAATGTATATATATTCTGCTGTTACTGGTTAGAGTGTTCTGTACTATGTCTGTTTGGTATAATTGGTCTGTAGTGTTGTTCACGTCCTCTCTTTGCTTATGGAATTGTGTGGTGGTTTATGGATAGCCATATCTGAAAGTGAGGTTTTGGAGTTTCTTAGTACTATTGTATTGCTCTTTCTCCCTTTAGTCATAGTGTTTGCTTCATAAATTTAGTGCTCTAATGTTAGCTTCCATATATATTTAAATTGCTATGTCTTACTAGTGAATTGACCTCTATTATTAAAGTGTCTTTGTCTCTTGTGACAGTTTTTTTTTTTTTAAAGGATTTTACTTATTTATTTGAGGGAGAGGGGGAGAGAGAGAGAGAGAGAGATCATTAGCAGGGGGGAGGGGCAGAGGAAGAAGCAGACTCCCTACTGAGCAGGGAGCCTGATGCGGGACTTGATCCAGGACCCTGAGATCATGACCTGAGCCAAAGGCAGATGCTTAACTGACTGAGCCACTAGGACCCTTCTTGTGACAATTTTTATCTTAAATTCTATTTTGTTGAGACGCCTGGGTGACTCAGCGGTTGAGTATCTGCCTTTGGCTCAGGGCGTGATCCTAGAGTCCCTGAATTGAGTCCTGCACTGGGCTCTTTGCATGGAGCCTACTTCTCCCTCTTCCTATGTCTCTGCCTCTCTGTCTCTGTTTCTCATGAATAAATAAATACAATCTTTAAAAAAAAATTATTTATTCACGGGAGACAGAGAGAGGAGAGAGAGAGAGAGGCAGAGACACAGGCAGAGAGAGAAGCAGGCTCCATGCAGGGAGCCCTCGACGTGGGACTCAATCCCGGGTCTCCAGGATCAGACCCTGGGCTGAAGGCAGGTGCTAAACTGCTGAGCCACCCGGGCTGCCCTAAAATCTTTTAATAAAAATAAATAAATAAAATTCTATTTTGTCTGTTCTCTTGGCATAGAATATGGCATAGAATTGTTTTATCTGCCTTTCACTTCTACCTTGTATGTGTCCTTAGATGTGAAATGATTCTCTTGTAGACAACATATAGTTGGATCTTGTTTGTTTGGGTTTTTTTGAAAATCCATTCAGCCAGTCTATATCTTTAATTGGTGTAGTTAGTCTATTGATATTTAAAGTAATACTGATGGAGAAGGACTTACTTTTGCCATTTTTGTTTCCTGTCTTGCAGGTTTTTTTTAGTGGCTCTTTCCCTCTCTTGTTTTTTTTTCATTTGTATTTTCATTTTGTATTTTGTGTGCAGTGACACATTTTGATTTCTCTTTTTCCTTTGTGTATATCTTATCAGTATTTCCTTTGTGATTATCATTGCAATTTCACAAAACATCTCAAAGTTACACAGTTCTAAACTGATAACGTCAGTCATGTATAAAAACTACTCTAAATCTCTGCCTTCTCTCATTTTGTTGTTGATTACACAGATTGTTTTTACATTGCATATATCCATTAACATAGATTTATAATTTTTTATGCCTTAAAAATTAATACTATTTTGTGTTTCTTTTTATTGTCTTTTTTTGCTTCATCTTGTAGAGCAGGTCTAGTGTTGATGAGTTTTATGTTTTGTTTTGCTTTAATCTGGCAAAAGCTTAATTTTAACTCCATTGTTTTTGGAAGAAAATCTTTTTTTGCTGGCTATATTTTTGGCAGCTTTTTCATTCAGCTCTTGAAATATATATCCCACTCCACTCCCTTCTAGCCTGCAGGGTTTCTTCTAAGAAATATGATAATCTAAAAGGTGTTCCTTTGTATGTGACAAGTCACATTTTTCTTGCTACTCCTATATCTGTGACTTTTGACAGTTTGTTTTGGTATAGGTCTCTCCAGACTTATCCTTCTTGGAGTTTAGGTCATTTCTGTCTCCAAATTTGGGAAATCTTTGCCCAGTTTTTCAAATAGGATTCCCTGCCCCTTTCTATTCGTTCTCATAGGACACCAGTAATGCATATGTTGTTCTGCTTGATGATGTCCCAAACATTCCTCAGGCACTCTTCATTTTTCTTCATTCTTTTTTTATTTTTGTTCTCTGCCTTGGTAATTTCAAAAGGCCCATCTTCAAGTTTGCTGATTCTTTTGCTTGGTCAAGTCTCCTGTTGAAACCCTCTGAGATTTTTCAATTCAGTTATTGAATTCTTCAGTTCCAGAATTTCAGTTTGGTTCTTCTTCATAGTTTCTCTTTGTTGATATTTTTTTCATGCATAGTTTTCCTGATTTTGTTTAGTTGTCTTTTTTATTTTTAATTCATTGAAGGTCAGTCTCACAATATTTTTTAGTTCTTTGGCAAATTCTATTTTTCTTTTTTTAGATTTGGTTTCTGGACATTTGTTCTTTTATATGTGTTACGTTTCCCTGCTTCTTTGTGTATCTTGTTACTATTAGGTTTTGAGATTTTGGCATTTGAAGAATCAACCTACTCTCCCAGATTTTGCAGTCGGGTTTCTAACAGAGAAGACTTTCTCCCGGACTAGAGTTATGGAGACCTCTCAAGCCCTTTTTGTAATTACCTATTTGAAGAGTTTTGCTGGTTTCTACTCAGGCGCTCCCCCTGTTGTATGTGTACAGTATTGCAGCCTCTCATGGTAGAGTAAATTGTGATCCTGAAGCTCTACCTAGTGAGTGTCTGTAGTACTGCAGACTGTAGTACATGGTTAATGATCTTTTTTTTTTTTTCAGAGATTCCCAACCTGGCTCCCCATTCTTGTCAATACTTGGACACATCAAGGCAAACTCTTCTCTTGGGAAGCTCCTCTAAAATTCTGACATTGGACATACATTCTACACCTTTCCCTCCCCAGGTAGAAGACAGGAGTTAGGGGGTTCCTCCCAAATATGATAGGTATGTGCAAAAGAGGGGCTCTGGCATGAGGAAGTGGATAGTTTCATGAATTTTCTTACTGGGCTTTGATGCTGTTGGCTTCACCCATGCCTGGGGTGCAGAAACCTTTGAACTGTGTTTTAGATTCCTTACAGAGTCATTTGCTCTATTATTAAGTCTGTGTTTCCATGGCTGCAGGCAGATTTAGGGCTTCCTGTTCTGTCATCTTGCTGACATCACTACTTTCCTTTGCTTTTGAAGGATAATGTTGTAGGGTACAGAGTTCTAGGTTTGGGTTTTTTCCTTCAAGACGTTCAACATTCCCTCTCTTTTTGTTCTTGTGGTTTCTGAGGAGAATCAGATGTTAATTCTTATCTTTGTTTCCCATACATGTGTTTTTTTCCCCTCTGGCTTCTTTCAGAATCTTTTTTTTTTTTTTTTTTTAATCTTTGATTTTCTGTAGTGGTTTTTTTTTTTGTTGTTTTGTTTTTTGTTTTTTTAAAGAATTTGTCCTGCTTAGTGTTCTCTGATATTCCTGGACTTTTGATTTGTTGTCTTAAGTTAACATAGAATTCTCAGTCATTGCTTCAAATACCACTTCTGTTCCTTTTCTCACTTCTCCTCCTGATGATTCCCATTGTGCATTGTTATACTTTTTTAATTTGTCTTACAGTTCTTGGTTATGTTGTTATTCTGGGTTTTTTTTTTTTTTTTTTTTTTTACTTTTTCCTTTGCTTTTCAATTTTGTAGGGTTTTTTGGATGTATCAACTCAAGAGATTCTGTCCTCAGCTTTGTCCAGTCTACTAATGAGCCCATCAAAGTTATTGTTAGTGGTTTTGATCACTAGCATTTTTTAATTTTCCTAGAATTCCCATATTTCTGCTTGCATTATCCATCTGTTCTTTCACGTTGTCTATTTTATTTTTTTAAAGCCTTTAGCATGTTAATAATAGTTGTCTTAAATTTATGGCCTGATGGTTCCAACATCCCTGTCATATCTAAGTTTGGTTCTGATGCTTGCTCTCTCTTCAGACTATGTTTTTGGCCTTTAAGTGTCCTTATAATTTTTTGTTGAAAGCCAAACATGATGTTCTGAGTGAAACAGGTCATTGGTGATGTGATTATAAGGTGTGTGGGGGGGGGGGGGGTAGGGTGGGCGGAGTCTATAGTCATGTGATTTGTCTGCCTTCTAATGAGCCTTTGGCTTTGAGCTGTGAATTTCACAAATGCTTTTCAGTTTTTTTCCCAGCCTTTGATGGGACCTGATGGCTACAGACGTTGGAGTTGGGTATTTTGCCTTTTGCCATGTCAGATTGTGATAAAACCCTCAATAGGTTACAGTCTGATTAGTTTTTTTCTTGAGGGTAGGCTTGTTAAGAACAGTATGCTTGGCATATTTCAGAATGGCTACTTTCCCCTTCCCATCAGAAGTCCAAGGGGATTATTCTTCATACTCATTTTGAGAACCTGGTAGAGCTCCACAAGGTAAAACTAACAAAATGTTCAAGTTCCCTTGGATTTGTAAACTCTCAAACTTGTCCACACTGAGCCTCCAGCAATTTAGTGATTACATTTTATGTTCTTCTGTCCTGATACAGGTTCCCACAGGTTTTTTTTCCTCCTGGGCCTCTCCAATAAGTTATGATTCTCTATATCTGCCAATGTGACTGCCCAATTTTAGGGGCAGTTTTCTCTGTAACCTCAATCCTATAGATCTAAGAAGAGTTGTTGATTTTTAGTCTATTCAGTTTTTTCCCTGTGGTGAGCACAGCAGAGTGACAACTTCCAAGCACCTATATGCTGGAAGTCTCTCCTCCTGCCCCTTCAAGTTCTACTACTACTACTACTACTTCACACCTTGGTTGTATGTGTCTGTTTCTCTGGGTCTCTAATTTACCTAGGAGTGAACTGCTAAGTCCTAGAATATGTATGCCATCAAATTTAACTCACAGTGCCAAACTCCAAGGTGTTTATACCAATTGACCATTCTATGAGTTATAGGAGAATGACTATTATTGTACACATTTCCAGACCAGTACAGTATCTTCAGAAAGTTTTAGGGTCTGATCACATCCATCAGTCTTACATGAGGTCTATATTTTGTATTTGAGTACCAAGAAAATTATTTGTTAGTATTACTCATTTCTACAGATTGTGGTATAAAAATGCTTTTTAAAAATACTCCCCTTAACTTATTTAAATCTGCAATTAACTCTATACATTCAATAAATATATACTAGACACTTAAACTGTGCTCTAGGCACACTGTTCTACCTAAACACTAGGGATGCAATAGTGAATTGCATAGAATAGTCATATTTCAGGTTTCTTAAAAAATTTAGATCTCCCACAGGTTTCTTTAAACACTGACTAGAGATAGTTTTTTTTTTATTTTTTATTTTTTTAAGATTTTATTTATTTATTCATGAGAGACACAGAGAGAGGCAGAGGGAGAATCAGGCTCTCTGCGGGGACCCTGATTCAGAACTCGATCCCAGAACCCCAAGATCACACCTTGAGCCAAAGGCAGATGCTCAACCACTAAGCCACCCAGGCATCCCTAGAGATAGATAGTTTAGAAAACATGTTGACCAAATCCATCTTTTTGTGACTTAATCCATAAAATTAGATAAGTCTCTCATTGTAAAATGATTTATTAACCTATATCTTGAAGATACTTTCTTTGCATAGGCTATAATATTTTCAGTTTCTACAAAACATTCATACCTAGCAAGGCATTTGCTTAGTAGAACCCAAATATTTGCCCCAAACTATCATTAAATCACAAACCATTTAAATTCGGTTGCACTAACCCTAAAAATATTAAACTTAGCAATAGCTGCAGAGTGCCAGCCTTTGCAGATGTACACTCTATTGTATCCATTGACACTAGTTTTTAGTTTGCACAAATGACTGGACACTGTAAAACTTTGTTCTTAGCATACCTGTGATTATTTTGTTGTAAACTAAAACAAGAGAAATTTAGAACCAATGAGTAAATGGATTATTTTCCCCTTAGAAATGGCAGACTAAACACATTTTGATAGTTGTTATTGTCTGTGAAAAAGCCTTATTTTTTTTGCCGTAATTATAAAAGGGATAAAATCAGAATGGTTTCCATATGAACACAGAATTGGAAATCACTTTATTTTTTTTAAAGTTTATTTTTTTAATAATAAATTTATTTTTTATTGGTGTTCAATTTGCCAACATACAGAAAAAAGTTATTCTTAAAAAAAAAAAAGAAAGAAAGTTATTCTTTTGCCCAAAACCTTAAACTTTTTTTTTTTTTTTTCCTCCAGTCTGGATGCTTGGGGCTACACAGGCTGAGTGTATGAAAAGGCTGTCAGGTTCTCCATTATCAAAGGATAATGACAATGTTGGAAACTGATTTTTTTTTTTTATGTCTTTCAAGTTATAGAGTGAAGTAATAAGCCAGTTTATTAAAAAGAAATCCCACCCACTTTTTCTTACTTGTGGAAAATTATCTTACCCAAAATTCTGAATCCAGGCTGCAATATACAATTTCACAGATTGTACAGTACACAGCTTTGGGAGGTTATTGTTCATTCTTTGTCATCAGATTTTTATTATTTGTGTTAATTATTTTTTGGCAGATAAAGAACTTTAAGATAGTACTGTTTTCCTGATTTACAGAAAGAAGCCACTGATTGAGTGGAATTTCTGAACAAAGAATTATTGATGTAGCAGTATAACCATCTTAAGAAACAGTTATCTATTCAATATCCCAAATTCAGAATGCAAACAAATTTACAGGACAAATGATCCAGTTTATTTAACAAGTAAGATACATAAAGGGAGCAGAGTATTCTTAGATTAAGAGATAAGTTACCAGCCAAATGCAATGTTTGGACCTTGGTTGGATCCTAGTGTGAATAAATTATCTGTAGGGTTGTTTGAGGAAATTGAAAATGCCGTGGGTATTGGATGATGTTAAGAAAATACCCTTCATTTTGTTAGATATAATAGCATTGTGATTATATTTTCTAATGTCTTTTATTTTTTAGAAATATATAAAGGTATGCATTGGTAAAATGTTATACCTCAGTATTTGTTTTAAAATACTTAAGGGCACTTGATGGGATGAGCACTGGGTGTTATACTATATATTGGCAAATCGAACTCCAATAAAAAATTATACAAAAAAATACTTAAGGAAAAAAGTAGAAGGTGGATCTAATAAGAGTAGATTGAAAATTGTTGAAATTCAGTTATGGTATATGAGATGGTCTAATGGTGGTATGTATAAGGGTCAGTATTTGTGTATGTTTGAAAATTTCTTTAAAAGAAAGGAAAGAACAATGTATTCTTACTGGATTTTATGTCTAAAGGGTAATACAGTAGAGGTAGAGGGGTGCCTGCATGGCTCAGTCAGTTAGGTGTCCAACTCTTGATCTCAGGGTTGTGAGTTTGAGCCCTGCATTGGGCTCCATCCACAGTGGGTGTGTAGCCTACTTTAAAAGGCAAGGTGGAGGGATGGGGAACCCAGTAGACCTCAGTGAGGAATGTTAATTATACTACTTCTTCTCCCTGGAATTGTTCCATTTTTGGAATTAGAGAGAGCCCCCAAAATTCCATTGGAATCACATCATTTCCTTTTCTATAGCTGGTTCCTGTTGGTATTCTATAGCTGGTTTTCTATTACCACAGATAAGCTTAGGCAATTTGTATCATATCTTAGTAATTAGAGGGGTGGGAGTATGTAACTATTTCTTACGAATCCCATAGCAATGCGGAAGTTAGCAGTTAATTTTTAGGAGGTCAGCAAAATAGTATGGTAGAAAGAATACAAGATTTTGAACCAAAAGACAACCTGGTTTCATTCATGATTAGATGTGCGACCTTGACCAAACCTCTTGACCAAACCTCTCTGATAATATCTGCCCTAAGTACCTTCTTCCTAAGATAGAAGAAAAAAATGCAAAACCATGACTTTTCAAGTACAAATTATTGTAGACCAGAACTAAGTAAAGCTTGTCTCATGTTAACCATGAATCCATTGTTTTCTAACTGTACAAATCACATTTATTCAGTACTCTGTGTTACGGGAAGTTTTCACATATATTGCCTCATTTGGCTTCTTTATCCGTAACTTATTTAATGACTTTCATTTAAAGATGTTTTTCTATAGATAGTACCATGTCAGCAAATTTTCATAGGCTGATCATCCTGTGTGACTTATTTTAGTTATTAAGCACATTTTGTCTTTAACTGATTCCATGTTTATGGCAATCAGAAAGAAGCAATGAAACATTCACAAAGTTAGGTTACGTTTCTGCCCTCGGGGGGTTAATAAGGTACAGTGGGGTCCAGAGGTTCTCAACCTTCCTCTGCTTTCTGCTTCCATACACTCTACATATGCAACTCCCTGCCATCGGCAACTGCCCTTACATGCGTGTTTTTCAGTCCTGGATGGCTGTACGTAGAGTAGGCACTTAGGAGCACTGCTTGTCATCAGTCGTCAGTACTTTAGTTGTCATCTTCTGTAAAATACGAATCTCCTTGCTGCCATTTGTTTGTTTCACTGCTTATAATAATAGCAAACATTTGAGAGCTTTCCGTGTGCTAGGCACAGATCTGTGGATTTCCTATCAGGTTATTTTCTCCTTAGTTCTTGCCTCTTCCTAGTGAGCTGTTTTCCTGATGACCTGTATCCAGACCTTTCTCCTAAGCTCCAGTGCAGTCCCATTATCTCCAGTTAACTAACAGACTTCTCTGCCTGAATATCCTATACAGTCTTCAAATTTAATATGTCCCAAGCTGTTTTTCCTTCTGCATTTGTCAGCATGTGTTTGACCAGTGTTTGGTGTTGGCAGTAGGAGCTCCCTGTCCATAATTATATACAGCAAGAAAATCTCTATGGTTTATTCTGAGAATCATTTATATGTAAGAATAAAACGAAACAGGGGCATCTGGGTGGCTCAGTCAGTGAAGCGTTGGATTCTTGATTTCTGCTTAGGTCATGATCTCAGGGTTGTGAGATCAAGCCCTGTGTCGGGCTCTGCACTCTCCCTCGCTCTGCACACCCCTGCCCTCCCCCCTGCTCAAAAAAAAAAAAAAAAAAAAAAAAAAGCCATACTTTAGAATAAGAACCTTATGGTCTGACCCTGGCTTATACCACTAGCCTCAATCCTGTTCTCTTCCTTGCATCTTAAATTCTAGCTGGATGAGATAGTTCCTATGCCACCCACATACCTCTGTGTATAGTTTTTGGCTTTTGATTCATTTCCCTGTTTTGTTTACCTCTGAGTCCCTAGTCTTCCTTTAGGCTCTGCTTTAGTACAGTTCATAGCGTCTAGCAGGCACTTATTCTATATTTGCCAAATAAATGTCAGTATATGTCTGTTTATTATAATGGACATTTTAGAAAACTTAACAGATCAGAAATGCGACACCCATTCTCAAAGAATTTCTAATGCAGTGGAAACAGGCCTAATGTAATTTATTTTTATGTATATGTATTATATATATACACATATAATCTATATCATTTACCTCTGCATATTTATAAATATGTACTTCCATGGAAAGTAGGACTTTCCATCACAATACAGCATTTCTTGTATTACAATAAAATGTGTGGTCCAGTGAGGAAGAATAGAAACTCTATCTTTGCAGAGATAGTACATTCTGACACACTGTAGTCTAAATAAGCTGCACTTGTTGTTCAGGCTATAATTAGTCTGTGGCAGTAGTTACACATTATTTTAGGATAAAATATACTCACCAAACACTAAACATCTCTTCAGTATTTAGAATTAACTTACCCATTCTTAGTTTAAAAAAGAAATTACCAGTTAATCTGCTTCCAGTCCCTCTCCTGCTCTTTTTACAAGTTATATCCTAATTAATACCAAGTAAAACACAAGTTAAGCAAACAGCCATTACTTAAAATTACATACATTATCTTTGCATTTACCCCCTCCTTTATTACCTATGCCTAACCCCCAGATCTACTGAGTTGTTCTTTCCAAAATGATTATTGGATCTGGTCTTTTCTGTCCATTCTTATTACTGTGTCATGTAAACCCGTCCTCAGTTTATTACTTAAATCTTGAGAGTGCCCACAGGTCACTCTTACTGTCTCTAGGCTCACCTCTACATCCCAGGCCTGAGTTCCTTCAGCACGCTGATGAAGAATTGTTAAGATGCTGTTTTCACACATTATCATTCCTCTGCTTGAGAGCTTTCAGTTGATCTCTACAGCCTAGGAAGTCAATCAGAGTCCTCATCTTAGTATTCACAGCTTTTCATGATACGGCTCCACCATCCTCATCCAACATTACTTTCCATTGCTCTTTATCTCTAACCTTGCATAACTTTGATTTTGCCTTGTTGGTTTCTTCTTTGCAAACACTTTTAAACTGTTACTTTCCTTGTAGTATCTTTTCCTTCTTAGTTTTTCTATATTCAGGTTATCTTCAAGGCCTGACCCTGGTGCCTAAGAAACTTTCTCCATTATCTCCTAGTACAGAGACTGCTTCCTTCCTGTAGATCTTCTGATTGTCAGTAGACACAGGATCTAATATTGCCACTGTGCAAATATTATAATCCGTGTAATACTTCTGTTGTCTTGAGAGTTGGCTGGCATATTCAGCATTGGATTTGGATGGCAAAATCTGGAGCCAGCTTTACTCCATCAATCAGGATATACAGAATTTGTCTACATTATATAAAAATACCTAGCTTTGTACTTGGAGTTATGTGATTAGGTCTTCCAATGAGCAGTTGGAGGTAGAGATCAAGATTTCCTGGGAATAACTGGGGTGTAGTTATTCATATATTCCTTCAATAAATATTTACTGAGTACTTTTACCATGTTCCAGGCACTGTTCTAGGTACTAGGGAAACTCCAATAAATAAAAAAGAAAAAAATTCCTACCTTTGTGGAGCTTAGTGGGAGCAAATGGACAATTAAGAAATAAAGTCTCATAGCAGTTAAGTGCAATAAAGAAAAAGAGATGAGTTATGGGAGAGGGAATGGGATACTATTTTAGAAAAGACAGGAAAGATTTCTCTGAGAAGGACACTTTGAACAGAGACTAAACTGCGGGGAGGGGTAAAGGAATGAGAGAAATTTGCAGGCAGAGGAACAGCTGTATGATGGTGTAACTTGGTGGCTTTTGAGCATAAGGATGACATGCTCAAATTATGGAAAAGGATCCCTCATGCTGGCAAATGGAGAACAGACTAGAGGTTGACAGTAAAGCAGGGAGAGAGTCCACGTGGTACGTTCCAGGTGAGACGTAAATGTTTCCATGTCAGCCGTCCATCATGACATGAACAGCGGCTTTGTGGGATCTGTTATTCAGCATGTATTACTGGGAGCCCTCTATACCAAGCACCGTACCAAATACTAGGGATGTAATGGTAAGTAAAACACACAGTCCATCTCTTCATAAGGCTAAGAATCTGTAACCAGTGCTAGTTGATATTTGTTCTGTGCTGAATTATTTCAAGGGAAAACTGGTCTGATTTTACTCTTAAAAGGAAAATCACAGAAGGGAGTATTCCTCAGTTCCTCTAAAGGCATATTTTTCATACGGCCACAAAGCAGTAAAATAATGAGGTTCTGAGTTGGGTAGGAATTACTGTCATGATTATGGTTCTGAGAAATCAGTGCATTCTTGAATTACTTAAAGGTGATCTATCTTACTTCATGTCCAGAAATAGAGATCCTAAGTTCTGCATTGAAGCTCTGAGGTAAACTGAAGGGGATTGAAGAGTTTGGTCCTATAGGTTGGTTTGTGTCCTAGTGTTCTTAACCTTTATCACTTGCCTGTAGCTGTGATTACTACAGAGAGCCTTGCCTTCAGTCCACTAACTTCTAACTGAACAAGTCGGTGTAATTGATTCCAAATCAGTTAACTGGGATTAAACTGGATTGGGACGGGCACTGCACCCAATAACATTTTGATTATTTTCTATCTTAAATCTTGGGAGCATGTATCACACCTGTTATGTAATATAAAAGCCACATACTTTGCATACATGATCTCCTTTAGTTCTCAGAGCAGCACAATTAAGAAAAGTACTACCAAAAAAAAAAAAAAAAAAAAAAGAAAAAGAAAAAAAGTACTACCATGACCATTCATAGATAAAGAAAATGAGACTCAGAAAGATTAAGTAGATACAGGAGGGTGCATAGCTGGGAAAACCTAACTGTCAGTGCTGTAATGCAAATTCTTGACTTCCAATACTAGCAAATACTACCTACCCTTTTTTCAGTCACTACCATTTCAAAATAAATTACCTCCGGTCTTTACTCCTTCCCATGCCTCTTTTCTCATCCTCTCCCACCCCCACCTGCACTTACCCTTCTCCTCAATTCACAATGTCATAAAGAAAGAATATTTTTGAGATAAAACTAATTTCCTGAGGTCTCAGGTCTACCAGCAGTATATGAGAATACTCCTTTTATCATATTCTACCTTAATCAGGTAAATTACCTATTTATATTTCTGTTCTTGTAACCTGTCTTGTCCTTTGACATTTCTATTGGGATCTTAGTGTTTTCTTATCAATTGTATGCACTTTTAGAAGGAAATTTTAGGTATGATTTTTTAATAGTCACTTTTGCTGCATTGAGAGTTGTAATTAAATACTATCCCAATCTAGTCAATAGGCAGAAATATCTAGAATCTGCTGTATGCAAAAATAATGTGGGCCCAGTGCCTCTTCTGCCTTAAACTGCAAGGGTACCTGAGGCTGCTCAAGTTTTTTGTTTAATTTCTTTTATATGAGGGAAAAGAAAAATAATTACTTGGTTAGAACACACAAGTAAGTATCGAAGGACATAGATAAATTGGAGTTTGTTGAAGTTGGCTTTGCCAAGGGTGTTGTACATCCTGATTTCCTACGCCTGAGAAGGAATAATGAAAAAAGAGTAACAAAACCTTTAGTAGTTAATGTACCAAAGTACTTTTAAGTACCTGAGGTCCAGCACAATATTTATCATTATAAAATCCCTTTAACTTTGCTAACTTCGGGATAATGACATCTTTTAATCCTCTTGCTCCTCTGTCCAGAAAGATCTTGGATGTATCTGTAGTTTACCTGCATAATGCAATCAGGGTAGAACCAATGAAGACTAATACAGGGAACCCTAAAAAGAAAATCACTCAAAATGGAATTTGGCCAGTGCTCAGCTTTGGTTTTTAAGCTTGTTATATGGATTTATTTATGGCCTCTAAGGCAATCTCAACTAATTCTCAATTAGTGAAATAATTCATGAACACATTTCCAGAGTTGCCAACATACTGCTCTTTCCTTCATTGGAGTCCTTTGTTTCCTTACTGTGCAGTGCACAATATATTTCATTATCAGAATACATAAGAAATATCTGACCATTAATTAAACTTCGAGACTGTAGCTACTATTTTGTATCATCCTAGAAAGGTTTGTTGTAAAAATATGCAATGATGAGAGAGAGAGAAACAAACCATCTTTGTTCCTTCTCTCTGCATGTGGCAATCTGAAGGAAAAAAGTGCTCTGGTTTATGAACTGGAAACATTTTAATTTCTAATAAGTGGCAGCTTAAGAGTATTTCTTAACCTCTTACCCTTTATACTTTGTAAATCAAAGGGGATTATTGAAATGTGAAATTCTAAGTAGATGTGCTACAAGACAATACAGGCAGAAGGGTTAAGACCATGGATGGACAGACCTGGGCTGGGATTCTGGATCACCCCATTTATTGGCCGTGTGCGAGTTTCTTAATGTCTCTACACATTCCTTCATGTGTAAATGTGGCTGGCGGAACCTACACTTCATAAGGTGGGTGGGAGGACTTAAGTCAATATGAGAATCAGTATGAAAAGTGCTTGTAACACAGTCCCCAGTATATAGTAACACCTCAACAAAAGGTAGCAATTATTATTACAAAACAACCCTTACGTAAAAATCATAAATAAAATATTAGTGTCATTAAAATTCAGTCATTAACATTTCTTTTATGATGAAAAAAAAGGTAAGATTGCCAAATCATGAAGCAGCTTAAAAATATGTAACTTTGAAAGTATTACACTTGAAGTTTCTTTCCAGTAGCCCTAAGTTTGGGGTGGTTGTAGGTTTTGGTTATCATGAGATTTGACACCTAAAGAAAAAAAAGAGAGGCCTATTTGTTATGCATATTCTAGTGTATGCTAATGCTTTTGGCAAAGTATGCATATGTGTTAGAAAGGGGAAAAGAATCCCAATTGTTGCAATTTCCTCATGGTTCTACACCCTATCGGATGATTGAAAGCATGTAGAGCACTTACTTCTGTGGGTACCTGCCACTCCAGTGAGTCGCAGCACCAGACCATGAAAGTCTTAGAGAACTTTCGGAGGCTTTTGAATGTAGTAGGAATATTAATTTTAGGGGAAGTTATAGTATTTTGGGAATATTTGCCAACAAACAAAAAGGATTTGGCATTTCGAAGTTTTCCATAGGCAGAGTCTGTAATCAAGCCCACAGAAACCAGCAGCGTGAGGCCCCGGCACAAGCAGAGTACAGGTGCGTCCACACTTCCAGCGGGTGGTGCTCTGGGGACATGATCACCTTAAGTCTTCCTATCTATTGATCTTCACTTGGCAGCCCTTTCAGAAGTGTTTGTGCTGATAATACTTAAGTGATTTAAATACTGACTTGGCGATTTCTAGCACAGATAAAATAATAGCGTTTTTAGTTGTTTTCTTCTGAAGCAGCCAACTTCTTTATAAATCTCGTCATTACTCGTTATTGTCCTCAAAAATAATCTTCAATTGAAATTGTGGTTTCCTGAGTCATTCCGTTAATATATTTCTCCAAGTCTGTAATTATAAAGACTGGTTACTATACACCATGTTTCACAGCAGATGAAATCCTTATGTTTTCACTGAACATTCCCTCTACTAAGCATTTAAGGCCATCTCCGTGGGAGCTGTATGTAAAGCAGCCAGATCCCAGAGTTATGATCTAAGAAAAAAATGGGTTTCATATTTGAAACTTTAAGTTACCAGGCACTTTTATTTTATAGCTTCATCATTGAGATTTTCAAAGATAGGTCTAAAAAGCAAAAGATATTATTTCCAAGATTGGAAAAAAGCAACATCACATTGTACAGGAGAATATGTAAAAGTGCAGCCCTACTTATTTTTTATAGTTGATTTCCTTATCTATCAACTGAGACATGCTTAATTTTTATGACTACATTTAGCTACCTTTAATGCAACCTTAAAAGTAAATATTAGTTCCTTTGCTCAGGGGTTAAAAATAATCAATTCTCAAGCAAATCTGGCTTTAGAAATATTCTGCCCTGTTGTCTTTTGTTCAGAATTTTTGGGAACTGGTATGAAGGAGAGGAGAACAGAAGATAAAATTAATTTATTTGCTAGAAAGAGCTGTCATTGTTTTACTTGTAAAGTAGGGAATAAGTGGCAAGGTATTTTCTCTACAACAGTAATTTTTGAAGTTCATGAATCCAGTGCTGCATCTCCCCTGGGCAAATTGTTTAAAATGTTTTTGTTATTATGTCTCATGAAACCTGTGTTTAGTTAGCCCTGAATGTTCAGTCTTTTACTTTGAGGAAATCTATTCTAGTTGATTCTAAGCCCTTTAGACAATCTTGTTATTAAATAGAACAATTCAGTTCTGCATAAATATTTATGCGCTATGGCTAGATTATCTCAAATTAGTTCATTTTTTTAGTCATCCTAGAAATAATTCCTCTTTCTATATCTAATGTCCAAAAGTTTTTGTTATAATGTGGCTAAATGCAGGTCCCCACTTAACTCTTGCATTAGTTTATTCAGGACTGAAAGGCCATTGTGGTCAAAGTATGTGTGAAGAGGGGTTGAGACTGGTGTGAGAGGAGATGGGAGAGGGAGATGGGGTCACATATATAGCTTTATGAAGGTCATAAGGAGCTCATATTTTTTTTAAAAGATATTTATTCAGTTGAGAGAGAGAGAGAGAGAAACAGCACAAGCAGAGGAAGAGGCAGAGAGAGAAGCAGACTCCCCGCTGAGCAGGGAGCCCGAAGCTGGCCTGGATCCCAGGACCTGAAGATTATGACTGGAGCCAAAGGCAGATGTGTAACCATCTGAGCCACCCAGGCACCCTGGAGCTCAGATTATTCTAAGTGAGATAGGGAGCCATCTATGAGAGTGATCTGATGTGTTCAAAAAAGGGGGAAAAAATCCCCCCCTGGCTGCTATGGAGAGAAACTGCATGAGGCCAGAACAGAAGGTAGGCGAGGGGCTCTCACAGTAATCCAGGCTATAGACCAGAGTAGTTGAGGAAAGTTTACAGGACGTGGTGACAGACTGATGTGGGCCCACGGGGAAAGCCGCGTTCAGGGCACCGCCCAGCCTGACCAGCCATTCATGCCACTGGGATCCCTTTGCTGGGCAGTTGTTGTACCCAGGGTTTAGGAGAGAAACTCAGAAAGAACAGGGTTACGGGGGGAAAATCAAAGTTCTGTCCACTCCTATAATATTCCCAGACTGAAGGGACTTGAAAAATGCATTCATGAAAGTATTCTAACGCAGGGGAATGACCATGCCAGATGCATCCTGGACAGAAGGGTCTCCATGCCGTCTGAAGTCACAGACGGGAATCTCAGCCCTCCCGTCACCTCACACCTCTGTCCAAAGTCATCACTTGACAAAGCCTGCAGAGGTTTTACATCAGGGTTTCTCAACTTCTGCACCGTTGGCGTTTTAGATGGAGTCATTTTGAGGGGCTGTCCAGAGCCCCGTGGGGTGTTTAGCAGATCCCTAGCCTCCTACAGCACCGTCTCCCAGTTGTGAAAACAGAAAATGTCTCCAAGTGTCACCAAATGTCAGTGGGAGGCAAAATCTTCCCCAGTTAAGAACCGCGTTTATACTAATCAAAACTTTGTAGCACGATGCCGATGGTAACAAAACAAATATTCATTACCACTTACAAACCCTTTCACCTTCCGCTGCGAGAACCAATGCACAGTTGAACAGATTTTTAAAAAATAACCCAAGTTGTAAATCATAAAAATAAATGCCTTAAATTTATCTTTAAGTTAAATGTAAAGCTACTCAATAGTTATTTGATGTTGGGCCACGGTTTTGAGTATGAAGCCACTGACTAGATTTCCAAGTTGTCAGGGTACATGAGGCATTTCCTACCATTTTTAGTTTCAGGCATTTTAAAACAGGACAAAAATTGGGTTCTGCTTTCATTCTTGCTTTTTATCAACTCATAAATTTTCCAGTCTCTTAGATTTCTCACCCATACTTAGTATCATTTTGGCTGGAGAGGGGTTTGGGGAGCAACTAGCTTTTATTAAGTGTTCTTAATACAGTGAATCTAGTTGTTAAATAAAACCAGCCTTTTACACTCACAGTTCAAGGACTGCTGAATATTTAATTAAATTACATAATTACCCTATGTAATACAAACAGGTTCAGTGACCACTGCGGCTGACTCTCTAAGCATGCAGTTCACCCGAAGCACATGGAGAGATTAGAGAGCAGCCTCCTCCCACAGCCTTCGGTGCACCGAGGCATAAGTCGGTCTTCCTCTCCAGCTGGTTTTATCAGGTGGCAATTTGCATCAAACACTATATAAAATATTCTACTTGCATCATTTCTCTTAATTCATAATCTTAAGATACAGATGTTAATATCTTTGTTTTCCCTTTGAGAATATTGAAACATGGAGCTGTTTTGCACTAGGTTGCATGGCAGGATGAAAACCCCCAGCATCCTAACCTGTGCTTTACCAGGTCATCACAAGCCCAAGGACAGGGGCGTTAATTCTCTACGGTACACTAGGCTCTAATCTGGTCCATGATCAAACTGTACCTTTGAATCTTGACCCATCATTTTCTTATAAATCCATCACCTGGAACAATTGAAAGGATTGACAGGGAAGCATCAAAACCCATACATTTAGGGACTAAATGCACGGGACTTTAAAGCATCAAACCCATACATTTAGAGCTAACTCAGATACTACCTGTATTAATTTCCTATTGCTGTGGTAACAGATTACTACAAATTTAGGGTCTTAAAACTACATAATTATCTTAACAGTTCTGTAGGTTAGAAGTCCAACACAGGTCTCACGGGGCTACAATCAAGATGTAAGCAGGGCTGTGTTCTTTTCTGGAGGCTCTTGGGGAGAATCCATTCCTTACCTTTTCCAGCTTCCAGAGGCCACCATGGTCTTTGGCTTGTGACCGGCATCCTCTTCCATCTCCCTGACCAGTCATCCATAGCCATATGTCCCTCGGACTCTGAACTTTTCTGCCTCCCTCTTACACATTTAAGGCCCCTTGTGATTACACTGGGCCCACTTGGATAATGGAGGATAGCCTTAATAAGATGATGCTTAGAGCCTTGGGGCTCAGCTCTGGACCAGTCTGTTCCTACGGAGTCATATTAACTGTATTTTTTTTTTCTGAAAAATGTGTAGCATTTTATAAGGAAATAAATCATGAGGTATTTCACTTTAAATTCTAAATCAGTGGTGCCATCTGTGTAACACTGAATTAACACAAATTACATTTTATTTTTTTATTTTTTTAAAGATTTTATTTATTCATGAGAGAGAGAGGTAGAGACACAGGCAGAGGGAGAAGCAGGCTCCATGCCGGGAGCCCGACGTGGGACTCTATCCCAGAACTCCAGGATCAGGTCCTGGGCTGAAGGCAGGCGCTAAACCGCTGAGCCACCCGGGCTGCGGTTACATTTTAAAAGTCATTAGCTAAAAATGGCTAAAGGAAGTTACTCCTTATTTTATAATGCCAGTGAAATGGTCAAATAAATGTTAATGTAATTTTACAAAATCAATTTATTTGGCGCAGTAATTTTTCCAGATACAATGATGGCCTTACAAGTAAGCTTAATACTGTTAGAATTTAACCTCTGATATTTTTAACTCTGCAGTTTAGCTTCTGTAATGGAGGTTTCCAATGATAATTTCTTGGTAGCTGAATTTCCTTTAGATTTTCTGCCATGTGTTATGCATCTTTTGCCCTTGTTGTCTTTTTCCTTTTTTAAAATATTTTATTTACTTATTCATAGAGACAGAGAGAGAGAGAGAGAGGCAGAGACACAGGCAGAGACGAAAGCAGGTTCCATGCAGGGAGCCTGACGTGGGACTCGATCCCGGGCCTCCAGGATCACACCCCAGGCTGCAGGTGGCGCTAAACCACTGCGCCACAGGGGCTGCCCATCTTTTTCCTTTTTTAAATGAAGATCTGAGGACTCTGGGTGGCGCAGCGGTTTGGCGCCTGCCTTTGGCCCAGGACGCAATCCTGGAGACC
Organism: Canis aureus; assembly: GCF_053574225.1. NCBI lineage: Eukaryota > Metazoa > Chordata > Mammalia > Carnivora > Canidae > Canis > Canis aureus. The sequence continues at coordinate 7,914,300 of NC_135632.1, read as the reverse complement.
CGGGATCGAATCCCACGTCGGGCTCCCGGTGCATGGAGCCTGCTTCTCCCTCTGCCTATGTCTCTGCGTGACTATCATAAATTAAAAAAAAAAAAAAAAAGAAGAAGAAGATCTGAGGACTCACATATCTAGCAAAATACAAGTAGACTATCATAACCTATTACCGTTTGCCAAAGATCTAACGAATTCCAACAGGAAAGCAGTATAAAATTATTACTAAAAAGCCAATGCGTAAAACTGTTGTCTTAATTTGAATTTCTGAGAATAAAACCTGAGAAAAGGACAGTTACAGGTAATTTCTTTGGGAAATAATCCCAGGAAGCAAGAGGGAGGGAGTGGGGAGACTGAGACAGGGAATGAAAATGAAGTGTATCTTACTGAGCTGGTTCCTCTGTGGACAGCTGCTGTCTCTCAGAGCCCCTCGGAGAAACCACGTGCCTCAGAACTGTCCCTCTGAAGACTGGGACCTTTAGCCACCAGACTACCTCCTCCATTGGTGACTATATCTGTGTTTAATGGGCATTTTCACAAAGTACTAAAACTTAAAGTCTGATTTGAGAAATCAGTGGACTGACTTGCTTATTAAAACTGTCCTCAGAGTCCAGGTAAATGGATCAATTGTATAATTATAGATGTATTAGATGTTAGAGTCCTTTAGTCTTTAATAGTTTTAGGTGCATAGGCTCGGTCTCACCCAATTCCACACACAGGGTTCTAACATAGAAGCTTGTATTTGTTATTGAAAGTATTTGATACTCAGTACTGTAATAACCAAATTCAAAATACTGAACAAAAAATAGTCATTTTCATCAAGGCTTTTTAGGACTCCTGAATGTGCTATTTTAAATGACTAAAGGATGTTAAAGGGATTGTTTGGCTAGAACTACCGTTCGCTTCTTTATGGGCCATGTTCACCTGGACTATCCAGACAATGGCTTTATTCCTGACCTGCCTTCCAAGGTTGTTACCCTGTGTGGGACAGGCAATGAATTGTCCTTTGTTCCCTGAGATTTCCATTAAATGTATGTATCAGGTAAAAACTTAAAAAACAATGAGAAAGCAGTCACAGTGGTCACTGCCACTATTGCCTCAACTTAAAAATCTGTAAAACTGCCAATTCCTTTAAAATTAACTACAGTTGAATTCCAAAGAGCTATGGATTAATAAACCCTCATGATTTATAAAAGTGGTAAGTTCAACAATAAATTAAAAGGGCAGATTAACAAACACGATTTAGTGACTATCTGTGTGCCTGCCCCTTTGCTCACTCACCAACCTGTGTGGTAGGTGGACTCTCTCTACAGATACGAGAACTGGATGTCAGAGGCATCGAGTACCACAGGGCTAGTAAATGTTGGAACAGAGACTTGAAGTCTAGTGTGTCTCATTCCAAATGTTTCTCCAACTAACATATTTAAAAAAAAAAAAAAAACCCGAGGACGTTCTAATGTTTCCATTTTTACTTTAAGAATTACCGACACTTTAAGAAATCTAAACTGTGAAATTTTGTCTTTGTTATAAAATATTTTGAAATTAGCATGAGAGTAGTTCTATAAAACACTACTGCAGTTATGACTCTAATAAAAAATCTTTTGCAAAGTTAAGGTAAACATATCTGACATCAATTTTTAATTTATTTTAGGTAAAAGGTTAATTGTTTAAATTAAAACTTCAGGTTCCTGAACTTAGAGCAGCTCCCTGATCTGACCGAAAGCAAGAAAAAGGTATCATTTACAGACAGGTCTTCCTCAGTCAATTATTTTAAATGTCTTTTGATTGACCTAACTTGAAGAGTTGGAAAGTTAAGAATACTTCTCTACATCTTTTAATTAATTTTATTTACTACTCTCTGTCATAGGAGATGAGTATGATGTATGTGCCATTTGTTTGGATGAATATGAAGATGGAGACAAGCTCAGAATCCTCCCTTGTTCCCATGGTATGAATAATTACATACTGCTTTGAATTTATGTAGAATTTATATGCAGGCTCAATTTTGGAGAAGGAGACAAAATAGTTATTAGCACACTGTGAGCCAGGTCTTACAGCAGTTAGCGGTGCCATTAAAGGATGGAGGTAGATTTATAAAAATGTACCAACTTTTTTGTCCCTACATGATACATGCAGATTAGAAGAACATGAATAAACATGGCAAGAAATTAAAAACGTGATGTTCATGTATATTTTGCCTCAACAGCTTACCACTGCAAGTGTGTGGACCCCTGGCTAACTAAAACCAAAAAAACCTGTCCGGTCTGCAAGCAAAAAGTGGTTCCTTCCCAAGGCGACTCAGACTCCGACACAGACAGCAGTCAAGAAGAAAATGAGGTGTCCGAACACACCCCTCTTCTTAGACCTTTGGCTTCTGTCAGCACACAGTCATTTGGGGCTTTGTCGGAATCTCGCTCACATCAGAATATGACCGAGTCTTCAGACTATGAAGAAGAGGACAACGAAGACACCGACAGCAGTGACGCAGAAAACGAGATCAATGCGCACAGTGTTGTAGTCCAGCTGCAGCCTAATGGTGAACGGGATTACAACGTAGCAAACACGGTCTGACCTCCAGAGGGTGATCGGGTTATTTCCTAATAAATGTTTATTTAGGTATATAATTTGATTTTTTTGCTCCCTTCAGAGATTCCTGTAGAAATAACTTATTTTTTAGTGTTCTACAGTTTAATCAGATACTGAAACAGGTTTTTCTGATCTGGTATTCATCTGCAGGAGTGCACTTCATTTTCACTGATAAACTAGTAATAAATAGGCTGATGCTGTAACTCCAGCATCAAATCAGCTCTTCTTTTGGAATGAAATATAGCCAAAACATTTTTAAAAATTCCTCAGTATAGCTTGCAGTTAAGACCTAGATCACAGTATGCAAGTGTTTCGTGTTTTACACACAAGGTCAGTGCTGTGGCCACCTAGCATGAGCTAAGCCAACTCCCATTTGCATAAAGTTTACCTAGAGTTGTTGAGTTGGAATATGTTTGTTCTGGTATTTCCCTAAATTGCCATCACTCCTGAGAAGTGACAATTTAGCATTTTTCCTTCTCTCAGCACCTCAAAGAAACTCAAGCTGTCTTTTTCCTTTCTATTCCCAACTAGTCTTATCCTGATAGGAATAGTCTGTACGAGTGCAGATTTTCATAGTTTTTTTTTTCCCCTCAAGGTTTTAATACTATATAGTGTTATGTATGAATTGATTCATCAGCTAAAGTAACATGTCTCTGGACTTACTGAATTTCAGTATCCTTAAGGGTTTTGTGTTATGATCAAAGCAAAAAGAAAATGCTGTATAAAAATACCAAACTTCAGCAACTGTTAATACTCAGATCATATACCTCTTAACAAAGAGTATCTTATGCTAATTAGCCCTGCTAAACTATGTACAGAGGAAAATGTTCAAGTATTGGATTTGAAAATAATTGCTTATGTTTAACAGAACTAATGATGTACTTAAACAATGTATTATGAAAAACTAAATTATATTATACATCATTGTAACTATGTAGAAAATATAGACTTATGTATAATCAAAATGCTAAGAATTTTTATATGGCCTTGTATGAAGGGAGTTTGAATGTTAATAAACACATGTTTTCCACTTTAAGAACTGGCAAAGTATTTGTTCTACTGTACTACTACCCAGAGTAGCCTGATTTATATGGACAGTGCTATATATAAAGGTATAATTATTATGGTAACGTAGATCAGATAAAACCACCTTAGAATTTTATACAAGGTAACTGACTGACTGCTCACAACCGATTAGCTAATCCCCTAAAAGTTAAAACTGCAGCCAAAATCATTCCAACAATAGTGTACACTGTGGTACTCCGCTGTAATTATGGTACATCCTTACAGTAGACCTCTACACAGCCTTGAAAGAATAAAGTTAGTATCTAGATAAAGCTATATTGGCATGGGAATTTGTAGTCAACAAAAGCATATTAGAGAATAGTTAAGTATAGGATATATAGGAGTCTCGTGTTGTAAAAAGAAAAAAATTATTTTTAAAAGAAATGTAACACTATTGGAGAAATTTTATTTCCTGAAAAAAAAAACTTACAGTCCATCAAAAAAAAAAAAAAATAGGTATTTCCATTTAGTAGATACTGAATTCAACCTTTTATTTCCCTGTCAGATACCAAGTTGTCCTCTCCCCCAACCACCTCTTAAAAATCACACACAGGCCTGAGAAACAGGTCATCAGTTTACTATGGTAGGGAAACCGGCCCTGGGATTGGATGGACTCGCCAACTCTAACCTTTCTGAACCTGGGTGGTCATTTGTACAGTTTCATTTTACCTAACGTAGAGCATCAAGACCGAACACTCGGTACCTGCCACATGAATATACAGTAATAGCTTTTATAATTGTGAAGGTAAATAAACACATCATATCTAAAACCATTTTTATTTTTTAAAAGGGCCAAGTTGAAGGTCACTATAACATACCAAATGTTGTAGCCCCTCAATCCTCAATCTATAAATCAGATCAAGGACTTGGGTTCTTTTTTTTTTTTTTTTTTTAAAGATTTTATTTATTTATTCATGATAGAGAGGGGCAGACATAGGCAGAGGGAGGAGCAGGCCCCATGCCGGGAGCCCAACGCGTAACTCAATCCCAGGACTCCAGGATCGCACCCTGGGCCAAAGGCAGGTGCCAAACTGCTGAGCCACTTGGGCTCTTTTAAACTTCGTTTTCCTGAGGCAAAATTGCCCCCTCCAACCATTTTTAAGGCCCAAACTGTTACTTTTAGTTGTAAAAAAAAAAAAGTGTCAAGTAAGGATTGTTACTACTTTTCTAACTAGTTGAAATCTTAAAATTTTCTTCATGGTGTAACTATACAGCTTTTTAAATAGGACATTAAATAAAATTAAAATCTAATTTCCATTAAAAGGTATTTTCCTAATTTAAAACTTTTCTGATTATATGAAAGTATAGTCACATGGAAACTTACCCCGAGATGAATTTATCTGGATATTTTGCCTTCAGAAATACCTATGTGTAAAATACATGTATAAATTATACACTGTATGTATTTACACTGTATGCAACATCTGTTCATTACCTCATTTCATATTTATTGGTGAGCATTTCCTCATATTATTCAATTGACTATTTTATTCTCTGGACATAAAATAATCCATTTAACCCATAACCCTGAAAGTCAAATCTTGTAGTTTTCCAAGTTTAAGTAATGTGGTGTGAGGACATCCTGGTATACAAATGTGTACAGCCCCATTTCCTTATGTTCAATTCCCAGAATTAAGTATATAAAACAGATACCTGCATATATTTTCCTAAGTGTTTTTGTGAGTAGGGGACCAACGGCTAGTTTCATTATTTCATTAAACTCTAGTGCTGGTTGCCCTCTACCACCTTCTTTCTACTCCCCCACCCCTACCCCCAAACACACACCTCTTCACCTTAAAGGTTCCTCAAAAGCTTCACAATTTTAGTTGTTTTCTAATTAGTTACCCTAACAGTTCTTTACAGCTGAAGTGTAAATGTATACTATTACTGTAAAATCTTGTATCACAGCCCAACCACCAAATTTTCATTTGACCAACCTTTTGCTGTAACAGGGTTCTCAACAGGTCAAGAAGTTGAAGTTGTTTTTCAATTTCGCAGTCATGTCCAACTACCAAAGTAGCCCCAAATTCCTTATCTTCCATACCTTTATATTCCTGTAATTCAGAACTAATGCCTGACAACACTGTTAAAATCTTAATTATGCTCAGTATATGTTAGGTAAGGTGGAGATTCCCATTCCCTAACCCTCTGTTTCTCAAAGGATAGCACATAGGCCACTTACAATGAATCAGACTGACCTGCTGATGATTTCTGGAGCTTATGGAATCCCACCTCCCGTCTGGAGAATCCAGAGCCCAAAATCTGCATCACAACCAGCTCCCCAGTTTTGCTTAAACCCACCAACTTTTGAGCACTCCTGCTTTGAGTTTCTGCCTCACAGTTCATAAAGACTATTTTTTTTTTTCATAAAGACTATTAAACTAACATTTACTAAACTTGAATACATCCCAGAGACCTTTTAACCTCTGTAATTAAACTGGAACATTATGTAGTCATAGCTATTGTCACTCCAAAGCCAGAAACTGCAGGAATATCCCAATTTTCTTACATGCTGCCTAAGCAAAGTCTTATGTGGGAGTCCCAGCTGGTTGACTTCAACATGCCAATATAGCTTCCAAATCTAAAGAAGTCACATGAGATAGCTCAACGCAGAAGAATCCACAATGCAGAAACCCTTGTTGGAATTGGGCTCCTTTCTGCTCACTAGATTTCCATCTAGAGACCAGCAACAAAAGAAAAGTATTTAAATTTCCAGTGGATAAGTCAATTTTCCTCTCACAAGCCCAAAGAGGAGCCCAGAATGACTAAAAGCCTTTTTATAAATTGATAAAAGCCCATTAAAAAGAAATTCCCAGGTATTCATTTTATTTATAATAAATACTACAGGATATCAGGAATAGGCTATGAGCTCAATTTTAAGGTTTTATGCTTGCAGCAGAGTCTAGCCTATTCTGTATATTCCAGTACATCAAAAATAACTGTAACAATAAGATAGCAATATATATAAACAACAGGAGTCTAGAGTATTTGGTTGGAATAAATTTATTTCATCTGTCTGTAAACAAGGTGTTTAATAGTTATGGCATTTTTTTAAATGCATATTAAATCAGATGAGTTAGACTGTATCCCAGATGTAACAAAGTGCAGGGAAAGAAATGGACAAATCAGCAACAAGATTTGTTTTTAAATCTGTACATTATCCACAAGGCCCAAACAATAGAAGCAAATACTAGAATGTCCCTAAAGTAGTGCCATTCGAAAGAAACCTTTAATAGGTCAGTTAAAATCCATCTCACAATAGCAACAGTTCATTTTAACAATAGTATGGCACAGAACACATATGAAAAAAATTCATCACAAGACAGCCAAGTCCACAATAATGCAACTTCATATAAAAACTCAAGCTGCAAATAAAAATTGGTCCTATGAAGAACAAACTGGACACACTCCAGATGGTTATGTTGGGATACCTAATGTCCATAATGGCAGCCTTTTACAATTTTACTAAAGAGTAGAGCTGGTGTGCAAAGAAAAAGACAGGAACACAAATCTGAGCTATTGCAATGATGGAATGTCCCTGGGGATTCGATCTGTATGGTTACTGTAAGGTCATGGGAGGAAGTGCCTTTTGCTCTCGTTTTGCAGTTGCACTCTTCACATATCCTATAGACAGAAGGTCTGTCACTACTCAAGTGCAACAGCAATACTGAAAGCAAACTACTGCAGCTCTCAATAGCTCATCAACAAAAGGGATATTACTTGGTTAAATAAACCAGGCACTGCATAAAAGATGGAAGCAAACCAAATACTTATGTGCAAAGGTAAAGGGTGGGAAAAGAGGAGTGAAGGAAAGATGCATGCACTTTTTCCTCCCAACCATGCGCTACAAAAGGAAGACTAAATGAGCTAAGTAAATGCTCAAAGTGCTGAAAAGACATTGATCAAATTAGAGATTGTACAACCGGCACCTTGCTTAATATTAACTTATTTTAGTTATCAATATCCCATTAATTGCTAAGACAAAGTGATGCCCAACTTGGCATGCCCCCTCCCCCCAAATTTCAAGGTATCATGCAAATCATTATTGTGCTGCAATTATGTTGCCAGATAAGGGTTGGTTACATACAGTGGTTAACATACAAATGATCCATTGGGCAAACAGGAATCATGACATTAGAAAATAGGTAAAGAAAAATTAGCTACCATCTATAGTCTGGTAGCACTGTGACCGTAATTGGGGTGGTGATGAAGACAGTTGCTAGGTAGATGGGGAGAGGCTGCTTACACATCAGACCTCCTCAGGTATAAAGCGAGTTCATATGCTTTCTTGTTAAGTGTGCCTCCGTGGACACCTTCCTTTCCCATGACTATAACCAATGCTGGAGTACACAGGGAAACAAAACAAAAGTGAACAGAATTATTTAAGGGGGGGGGGAGGGCAGAAAGAAAGACACCTTTCCCCACCAACAGAGGGATACAAAGGAGACACAGGTTCATACCCCATCACCCTGCATTGCTAATAAAATTTCCAGAATTAAGACTCAAGCTTACAGCTAGGAAAGTTTAAGAGCAATTTTCCCCTAATACTTAACAGTCTGCCTAGCAGCTAGAACCCAGAGTCTCTCAAGTATTTTGCCATTGAGTATGCCTTCTTATTCAATCCGCCTCCATGGACCCCTTCTTTTCCCATTACAAAGACCAAGACTGAAAGAGAAAGAAGAAAAGCGTTTCAAAAGAAGGGTTAATCAAGAAAGTCACATAAGTTTTAGCAGACAGAACCCCGATTAATAAGTTAACATTAAGTTAGTTTTCCGTGAACTGTCAAGCACTGAAGTCAACTAGGTCTCCAAAAGGAGAACTTTCAAACTAGTATGCTAGTTTGAAAATATGCTGAAAACATTATAAACTGCATCCCGGGAGTCCGATTGGTGCAGCTGCAGTTCTCTATAAAAACATACTTACAACAGTTAGGGGGAAAAAAAAAAAAGTGTGACCATTTATACCTTCTATTTTAGGGCAAAACACGGGTTAGTACAGCAAATCGTTAGACTGATGCCTAAAATGTAAACTTACAAAACTTGGGTGATTACTTACAAAATTCTCCACAACTTTAATAGTGCTTGATTAGGTACAAACTATTAAGTCTTACCAGTGACGCTCAATGTGTGTATTAATTCCAGAGGAAAAGCAAGACCAAATTTTAAGATTATTTTCAGTGCCATTCTGAAACGGCCAAATAAAAAGTACTTAAGGCTTGTGCTTACTGATATCCTCACTGTGCTTTGTTTTTAAGTGAGTCTGAAATCCTAAAACAGGATCACTATTTCCAACAAGGTTCTTCTATGATGCAATTCAGAGGCCTATCCCCAAAATACAGGTATATGGCTGACTTTATACTTGCTACCACTAGATGTCAGTAGTGCTGTATAGTATAAAAATCTTATTCTGATTTTATGTCACAGGGTTAATACTTCTTTTTAACATATTTATCTGAGCTCAGCTAATGTTTTAAAGATGCATCTACTATTTCAGTTATCTAATTTCCCTACAGAAAAATATTCATAAGCATCAACTCCTATCAGAATAAGAATAGCCTTTAGGATAATCACAAGGAATTGCTGGAAGCACTGCAGTAAATTACAGCTCAGAGTAGCTTCAACTTCATTCACGTGGTAGATGAGGATTTTAAAATGAGCTATGCCAAATCCGCTATCTGAGGCTACACAGCCCTCTTAATTTACAACATATTTACAAAGACTAACACATTTAAATGTATTTGTAAATCGATTGGATGCCATGATAAAACCTTAATCTTGAAAGTTTTCACAAAAAAGTAGCCTTATTTAGTGTAATAAGAATTTCTGCAATGTTGACAACAGTCAGGAAACACCAGAACTTCTGGACCAAGGGTATATATGAAATATAATTTCCTACTTTTCAAATTAAATCACAGATACACTTGGTCTTTGAAAATATTTTAGTCAATAGGTGGCTTACTACAAAACCTTATTCTAATTATTTCTTTCTTCCCCTTCCCCAACAATGTCTCTAAAAGAAAAATGAGTAACTGTTCATTTTTTCTTGTTAATCTGAATAATTAAGAGGCAAGAAAAGGAAGAGATGCAAAGATAAAAAATTCAAAAGGACTAAAGTACCAAACAACATTCTGTCTTAAAGTCAGGCTCCCAGAGACCAGGCTGTCTATGCAGCTGCTGTGGAGCTGGTAAATCTAAAGTAAAGCAGTGCCTCCCTTCAGTGCTGGGCAGTTCACAAAAACCACCTTAATAGCCATTATGGACTAACACTTTTATTAAAAAAAAAAAAAATGTTAAAGAAACTGCTTAATAAGTTGTAATGAAGCGTGCAACTTTTAACCAAAAGAGTACTTTGCTTACCTCTACCAGCTCTGCCGACAGCAACGTTGTATGTTGGCTCCCCACCTTGACTCTTTGTCCGGATGTCCATTGTGCAGTCACCGTCGACGTATAGGCTATCTCTGATCACCGAGCACTTCTTTGCGCCAAGAGTCAAACCGTTGGTAAAGAAACCTTCCCGGTCTTTTCCTACAATCATATCTATTTCTACTGGCTGCCCCGACCAAAAAAAAAAAAAAGAAAGAAAGAAAAAAAACATGAAGTTGTAATTAATTCCTTTCAAGGTCTCCATATAAGTGGAAAAACTGTGTGCTAAGTCTGTATCCTACTAGAGGTCCTTCCCCATTTCACTAGTGTAACATGAAGTTTGTCTTTTCCAAAGAATTACTTAATCCTACACGGCTGCATGTTTTACATCACTTTGTTTCACAGGTAAGGTACTAACTGAAGACCAGTCTATGCGAAGAATCTATGTGGTTGCTAGCTGACACCAGGTCAACTGCAAACGGAAAGAGATTATTTATAAACTGTTTCAAGTCAGATGGCACCTGAAGGGCTTATGTAATGGTAAAGCTTCACCTACAAACTCTTTCACCAACTGCTTGTCTGTCACATTCAGGCACATTACAGTCACGCTGCATCAAACTTCCAGTTGCTTGAAAGTCTCCTGAAATAATGCCCATGCTCAGCAGACCTGTCCCCGTCTCCTCTGCTTGAAATGGCTTGAACCGCCTTCCTGGTATGGATTTCAAACCCTAGACCTCCACACACTCCCAAATTCGTATTTCCCTCCTCTCTATTTCGCCAGCCGCTCTCTTTATCCTCTCCCACTTCCCCTTCCCCTCCCACCTCAGTCAGTCATCAGTTTTCTTTCTTGGCAGATGCAGGAGAGGATTCTCTTGGTAGGTAGCATTGCAGTAGGAAAGGGAGAAAACAAAAACAGAACCACCACCACCAACACACACACACACAAAAAAAAAAGAGAGAGAGAGAGAAAATGGAGGGAGACTGGGAAAGCAACTGAGGTAGTCCCCCGAAACCGGAAAGGAGAAAACGTGCATTCTAACATTCCCTGAATAAGGAGGAAGGCGTCGCCCCCATCAGAACTGCAGAGTCATAGCAGGCCCCAGCCATTTCCAAGCACATTCCCCGCAATCCTCCCAGCCAGACAGCGGGAACTCGCACACAAAGACCAGGGCACCGCAGGAAAAAAGTTGGTCGCCAGACAGATGCCAATTCTCTGGAACCGCTGTGGTCCGCTGCGGCTACCGGAGACCTCGAGGTCCCCGCACCCGGGGCGGACGCCCACACACTCAGATCCTAGAGCCGGGCTCACCAGGACGCGAGAATTAGGGGCACCCGTCACGGGGGGCCTCAGGCTCGGCGTCGGATGGGAGAGGAGCGTGGGGCTCGGAAATTACGGGAACGCTCCCCGTGTCTGACACAGCGTCACGGCTCAGACGAGGGCCCTGCGCACAGAGAGGCACAGCAACAAAGCGGCACCGGAGGCCGAGGAGCCGTCGCCCCCAAACATGTGGCGACCGAGTCCACGCCGGCGAGTCACAGGGAGCCCGGGCCCCGCGGAGCATAAACCTGCATCAGTTCCTTCACGATGCCCGCGGCGGGGGGAGGGACCTGGGGCAGCCCGGCGTCCCCTCGGCCGCACGGACGGCCGAACGCCCCAGGAGCGCGCCCCCCGATGCCAGGGCTGGGTTGCGTAATTGGGGATAACGGTGTATCGATGAAGTCTCCACAGGAGGAGGAGAGAAATCAATGGCAGTTCGCCATCTTGGGAGAATTTAAGAAAAAAAAAATAATAATAATTCAAAAAAAAAAAAAGCCCTATAGAGCCAGAGGCGAAGTCGAGATTCGCGAAGCTCCCTCTGCGTGGCCGGCGTCCGTGGCTCCCCAGCCGCAAAGGCCTGGACGCCCGCGAACCGCCGCAAAGTGGCCGCGAGGGGCCGGGCGCCCGGCGGCCGCCGCCTCCCACAGCCCGCGCGGCGCGAGGGGCAGCCCGGCCGCCGGAGGATCCCCCCCCCGGGCCCGCGTGCACCCCGGGCCGTGCAGGGCACAGCGCGGGGCTCGCGGGAGACCACAAGCAGCCGCCCCCCCGCCCGCCCCCCGGCCCCGGCCGCCGCGCGCCCCCTCCCCCAGCTCCGCGGACCGGCGCCCCCGGCCTCGGCCGCATCCTCGGCGCCGGCCGCTCCCACACCTGCCGCGCGGCCCTCAGGGCGGCCCCCGCCCGGCCGGCCGCGCTCGGGTCCGGGGACGGGTCCGGGGACGGGGACGGGGACGGGGACGGGGCCCCGGCCGGCCGCCGCCGGTCCTCACCGTGATGCTCTGGAAGACGCCCCCGGCCGTGGCTGCCCAGACGTATTTGGCGTCGCAGTAGCCGACAATGGCGGCCTCCTGGCAGCAGCCATCGCACATCAGGTTGTCCACGTAGCTCTGCCAACCGGCCATCTTCGAGCCCTTCGCACTGCAGCGGGGACGGCGAGGAGCAGCAGGCGCAGCGGCGGCGGCGGGCGGCGGCGGCGGCGGCGGCGCGGGGGGGGCGGGGCGGGGGCGGGGAGGAGGCGGCTCTGCGCAGGCACCGACCGCCCCCCTCCCCGAGGCGCCGCGGAGGGAGGACGCGGGGACGGCGGCGAGGGGCGACCGCGGGGCGCGCCCGGCCTGCCCGCCCGCCCGCCTGCCCGCCTACCCGCCCGCCGGCCGCCGCGGCGCTGACTGACCAGCAGCGGGGACGCCGCGCTCGGAGCGCCTGTGCGGGCGGCGGCGGCTGCTCCTCGCCGCGGCGCCTCAGCCTGGTCCGCGGCCGCGGCGGAGCGGGCGTGCGCGTGCCCGTGCGTGTGCTCGTGCGTGTGCCCGTGCGTGCGATCCTTCCGCGGCGCCGCGCCCGCGGGGGTCCCGGCCAGGGAGGCGGCGGCCGAGGCGGGGGCGCGGAGGGATACCGCCGAGGGGACAATCGCGGCCGCCACGTGCGGCGCCGAGGCCCGGGCGTCTCCTCGCCGCCTTCCCGCCGCCGCCGCCGCCGCCTCCGCCTCCTCCAGCCGCGGGGCCGGGGGGTGGGGGGACGCCCGGGGCCCCCCGCGACCGCGCCGTGGCGCGCCGCGCGGCTGGGGATGCGGCTCCGGGGCCCGCACGGCCGCGTTGCCCGGGCGACGGGATGGGAGCGTTCGGCGGGGGCGGGGACGGCGGGACCCTGCGGCGGGGCTGCCCGTCTCCCCGCGACCTCTGGGCGCCCCGAGGGGACGCCCGACCAGGAGGTCCCTTTTGGGTGAACGGACGCGACCCGCCAGCCGAGGGAAAGAGGGAAGCGCGTTCAAAACGCCGAAAAGTCCGTTTTCGAATTTAAAGGTCACGGGGTGTGACCTCGGGAGAGAAGACAAAAAATGTTGCTGAAGCAATTTAATGGGTTCTAAAGTTTTCTTTCTTTCTTTTTATTTTTTATTTATTTTTTTAAAGGTAGAATATTTTTTTATTTTATTTATGATAGTCGCAGAGAGAGAGAGAGGCAGAGACACAGGCAGAGGGAGAAGCAGGCTCCGTGCACCGGGAGCCCGACGTGGGATTCGATCCCGGGTCTCCAGGATTGCGCCCTGGGCCAAAGGCAGGCGCCAAACCGCTGCGCCACCCAGGGACCCCTCTTTTTTTTTTTTTTTTTTTAATTAAACCCCTGCTGTTTGCTTTAAAATTTTTCTGAAATCAGCTACTGCAAGGGGGGGGGGGAGCACACTAGGAGGAACCCTCCCCTCCCCCACCGCAGGAACCCCCAAGTCAGGAACCCAGGAGATGGACACGGTGCATTTTTCTCATGTTCTGATGGTAACAAAATACCTACGAGGTACAAAATGTGAGCCAAAATTGTTTTCGTGTTTTGCAGGTGTGCCGCCCACCTGATCCACTTACACTTGCTGGTTGGCTACCTTACCTCTTTGTAGTGGTTTTGATGGTTCTAATCCTCCAGTCTTAGCGGCGATTAGTGATTCATTAAAAGTGAATAATACAGTGTGCTGATAGCGCTGATAACGGTCACTTTGGGAGAATTCACCAAACTGTACAGTTGGGATTTGTGCTCTTAGTATGCATGTTATAATTCCGTAAATTTAAACAGTAAAGATGAGAATAACACCCAATTTCAACTGACTCAGTAAATTTAAACAGTAAAGATGAGAATAACACCCTATTTCAACATACTTTAATCTCTGGTTGCCAGTTCTAGACTATTCTAGCAAAGAGTTGGAAATAACTGCATTCCATTTTTACTCTTTCATTGTTGTCTTTAAACAGCAAAAGGATTAGACCCACGGAATAGTCTGGATATTCAAACCCCAAAAGGGTCTAAAAAAAAGATTCTCAAACGCCCCTCTGGAGTAATCATAAGAATTTAGAATTTCTGTCATGTTTCCACTTTTCAAAATTTGATGCATTTCAAAAGTATTGTTTTACTTTTTCAACAGTGTTATTACTTTCCCAGAATTGTATACAATAGAATATAAATTATGAAAAATATTTTGTGTAATAGACTGAGGTGTTACTGGTTAGATTTTTAGATAAGATACTCAAAGGAATCTATTGTCTGATTTTAGTACAGACAGCCCCCTACTTACTTTGGCTCAACTATTTTCCAGCCTTACGTGGTGTAAAAGCCTTCAGCATTCAGTAGAAACTGTACTTCAGATTTTGAATTTTGATCATTTCCCGGGTTGGTGGTATATGCAGTGTGATACCGGTGATGCGGGCAGCCAGTCAGCAGTCAGCTCCCAGTACGCCCCACAATCACAAGGGTAAACAACTGATACAACCATCCTGTTTTTCACTTTCAGTATACAACAAATTACATCACATATTCCACACTTTATTATAAAACAGGCTTTGTATTAGCTAATTTCGCCCAACTGTAGGCTAATGCAAGTGTTCTGACCACATTTAAGGTAGCTAGGCTAAGCTATGATGTTGGTAAGTGAGGTATTTTAAATGCACTGTCGATTTACAATATTTTCAGTTTACGATGGGTTTATCAGGATGTAATCCCATTGTGAATTGAGGAAGATCTATACTATGATAAAATTACCCCATGCCTATTTTCTTTAGAATCAGCTTCCCAGCATGCTGCCTTATTTTCTATTTGTACACAATGATCTGTTCCTAGTTCATATAACTTGCTTGCCACATGTATTTCTAAAGGCGTAAGTAGAGGCTAAACACTGAGTTTTAGGAATAGCAATGTGTTAAGTCCAAAGGAGCATCAATATGGGGGGGGAAAAAGGGAATTAATGATTTGTATCTTTTTCTCTAGTTCCCGTCCCCCTTCTCCCCCCCCCCCAACGCCCCCCCCGGGGTAACTCATCCCTACAGTGAAAAATGCGATGTCTGGTGTCTGGGCAGAAGTAGAGAAAAATCCTAGTTCAGTGGATACAGGTATCCAGAATGATATAGCCATTAACAATCAGTGGTAGCATATTTAAATTAGGAAACGCATAATAACGCATGAATTATTAAGCATTCTTACCAAAAATTTTAAATTCTTATTTAGGAAAACAAACTATGTGGTAAATCATATTCTTTAATATATCATTCAAGGAGTGTCTGAGCTTTTTAAGTCCATGAGTAAATCATTTGACACTCTAGCAAAAATACAAAGAAAAAGGAATTAAGTTGTAAGTGTTAAGATGTATTCAACCTGTTAAGCATTGGTGTAGACTAAAACTACATAACTTCCCCAAATAGAGTAAAACAGTAATTAAGCCCACTTCAAGCCTTCAATTAACTAAAATTTCAACTCCATATTTTTTGAAAAAAGTACTTTAATTGTAAAATTATCAAAACACTCAATAAAATTTAGAAAATGGAGAAAAATCACCCTTAATCTTACAAGCAATACAAATGCTATCTTTGGAATGCATTCACTCATTGTTTTATTCCTGATTTTTACAGTAGAGTACATGGAGTACGTACAATTCTGGATTTGTCCACTTTATCCTGAAATTCTATGAATTTTTGCTTTCTATAGCTTGAGGTTATTTAATTGGATGCATACAAGTTAAAATTGTTGTGTTTTCTTTCTGCTACATTTAACCTTTAAGTAGTGTCCTCTTTATCACCAATAATGTGTTTTATCTTAATATTTATTTCGCCAAGGGGCCCCTGGGTGGCTGAGTTGGTTAAGCCACGGACTCACAATTTTGGTTCAGGTCCTGGTCTTAGGGTCCTGGGATGGAGCCCCAAGTGGGGCTCCATGCTCAGCGGGGAGTCTGCTTAAGATTCTCTCTCTCCTTCTCCCTCTGCCCCTCCCTCCTGCCCGCTTGCATTTTCAAATAAATAATCTTTAAAAATTTTTATTTTGTCAAATAGTAAGGTAACTATCCCAGCTCTCTTTTTATTGGTATTTATCTGATCTTTTCTCTCTCCCTCCCACTTCCCTATGCCCTCCTTGTCTTTCTCCTCCTCTTCCCTGTCCTTAAATTATAGATGTCTCTAGTAAATTTTATATAGCTGGATTTTGGCTTTTTGTCTAATAGGCAATATTTTAATTTTTCATTCAATTTATATGTTCAATTTATATTCTTCTAGTATTACCCTCAAAACTTTACCATGCACATTTAATAGAACAAAGCTTTAAGTTAAATAATATCTTAAACCCTCCAGACAACCCAAGGACCTTAGAACACTTTAAACCTGGTCACTCCTCCTCAGGCTATAGTTTTACACAGATATATGTATTCACAGTTGACCCCTGAGTAACATATTTGACATTTTCGTTAGCTTACTTTGCCACAAGAATGCAGTTTATAATACATAAAACATAAGAGTATATGTTAATCAACTATTTATGTTCTTACTAATGATTCCAATCAGTATAGGCTATTAGTAGTTAAGTTTCTGGGGAGTCTAAAGTTATACATAGATTTTGTATGGCATGACAGGTATGCCAAGGTCAACTGCATACATATACATTTGTTACTTATCTTACCATTCCTTATATCTCAGACCATTATTCTATGATCCTTCTTCCAAAAGTAAATCTTTAGAAGTTCTTTCAATGGAGGTACCTTGGTAAATTCTACATTTTTGTTTGTTCAAAAATGTCTTTATAGCACTTTCATTCTGAAAAACTAGATTGAATTTACAATACAAGACCAACACTTTGGAAACATGGCGTTCATTCTGGCTTTCATCATTGCTGGTTGGATGGTTGGATGGTTGGGTTTCTTTCTTTCTTTCTTTCCTTTTTTTTTCCCGCTGGTTGTATTTTTATGAATGAGCTGTTCTTTTTTCCTGCCTACTTTTGGGATCTTTTTGTCTTCACTGTCCTTCAGTTTTACTATGATGTAGCTATATCGAAGTTTCTTTTACTTGGAAAAATAGATTTATATCCATGATCACTTCTGGAAAATTCTCGATCATTATCTCTTCAATTATTCCTTTTCCTCAATTCTCGCTCTTCTTTTGGGGTTCAGAATATGTTTCTTCTGTTCTCCATATCTCTTCTTTCATGTTTTCCGTCTTCTGTCTGTGCTGCATTCTAGGTAATTTCTTCAGCCAAATGTTCCAGTTCACCCCTCAACTAGGTTTCATCTGCTGTTAAACCCCTACATGGAGTTTTTGTTTCTTAAAACCTATTTTCCATTTTTAGAAGTTCCATTTTATTGTTACCCAGATCTTTCTCATTCCTTTTTTTTTTTTTTTTTTTAAGATTTTATTTATTCATGAGAGACACAGCGAGAGAGAGGCAGAAACACAGGCAAAGGGAGAAGCGGGCTCCATGCAGGGAGCCTGACGTGGGACTCTATCCCGGGTCTCTAGGATCACACCCTGAGCTGAAGGCTGCGCTAAACCGCTAAACCGCTGAGACACTGGGGCTGCCCTGATCTTTCTCATTCTTGAAGGTCTCTACTTGCTTGCCTATCTTTGTGGCTCCATACTTCATTTTTAAAACATCTCTTACCTTGTTATTCTATACTCTGTATCTGACAATCCCAATATCTAAATAAGGTGGCTCTCTCACACAAGGTGGCTTGCCTCCTGTATTCTTGGTAATTTTAGACTGTGAATTCATATTTCCTTGATCTTAATATATGGGAATTCAGATGGCTTAAATTGAGGACACTTTCTTTCAAAGATAATTTAGATCTGCTTCTGCTATGCGCCCAAGAGTACCAGCAACTTGGGGCTACTTTAACCCTTTCTATGAGGTCCCCTGAATGGAGGAGTAACTGATTCACCTCCTCACATAGAGCTGCCATTGGCATTTGCATTCAGGCCAACCCCCTTCTCCAGCTTGCATACAGACCATTGCTCTAGTTTCTGCTCAATATTTATTTGCCTTTATTTGGTGGGAAGAAGGGTCTTTGAAGAGATTTCTAATTCCTGAGAGCCAAACAAAATATCAAAAAATGTTTTTGATCCAGTATCTAGTTATTTTGCAGCACAAGAATTTTCCAGTAATATCTAGTTCAACCATGATGCCAGAAGCAGAAGTCATAACCACAAATGTGAATCTTCTGTGTTTTATTCGATTACTATGAGTTTCAGGCTTGGGTACTGGTTAATGCTATTTACTAAGAAAAGCAACATAGTAAGATGAACAACATTGAGGAGGAAAATGTTAAGCTTAGCTGACTTTTCAGTACTTGTGAAACATCTAAGTGAAAATGCTTCGTGGCAGTTACATGTACAGCCCTGCAATTCAGCAGAGACATCTGGACTTGAGATAACACTTCAAAAATGAGTAGAGGAAGAGAAGTTTACAATGAAAGCAGGATGAGTGTCTAGAGAAGTTGGGTGGAAAATCAAGAGTGAGCTAGTCATAAATACCCAAGGAAGAAAGCTTTTCCAAATGGTAGGAATGGTTGAAAAATAGCAAATAATGCTAAAGAGTCACACGGGAGGATCGAAAGGTGTTCACTAAATTAGCAACAGAGAGGCTGTTTTGGAAAAGGACAAATACAGATTTAGGTAAATGATGGGGAAGTAAACCAGATTGCAATGAGTAAAGGAAAAAAATGGAAAGCAAGAGAGCTGAGACTTCTTCATTCAAGAATTTTGACAATAAAAGAGAATAAGGAGAGAATTAGCCAAAGGGAACATATGGGTAAAGGTGGGGGTGGTGGTTGTTGTTTTATTTAGAGAGTCTCAAACATGATTAAATGCTGATGAGATGGTACTAGTAGAGGAGGAGATGTTAAAGATATAAAGAAGGAAGATAAATAATACCTCAAGACCCTGGATCAGTTAAAAAAAAAAAAAAAAAAGGCCTGGGATTCAAAGCATGGTTGGATAGAATCACCCTTAGACAAAAGATGGGACACCTTCATTGTAACCATAGTATACGATTGTGCCTTTCTCTTCTTTTTATTGCCGTACGATACACATACAGAAAAGTTAACTAATCACAAATATATACCTTGGTGAATTTTTACAAAGTAAAACTCACCTAGTTAGCCAGTATCTGGATTGAGAAATAGGATAGCAGGATTCCAGGGATTCTCTTCTAGCCTATTTTAAGCCACTACTCTCCTCTCAAAAATTTAACTACTCTTCTAACCTCTTAGAAGTCATAGAATAATTTTGGCTGTTTTTTAACTTTATGTAAGCAGACTCACATAGTAAGTCCTAATCCGTGACTATCTGGTTTCTTTTGCTTAAATACGTTTGTCAGAGTCATCCATGATGTGTGTAATTATATTCATTCTTGTTTCTGTGTAGTATTCCATTATGTGACTATACCATAACTTATTTATCCATTTACTCTCAGTGCATATTTTTTTTAATTCCTAGGATTTTGCTGTTATGAATATAAACACTTTCATGCATGTATTTTGGTGGCAGAGGTAAGCATATACCTAAGAGTGGGATTGCTAGCTCATAGGTTTGGGTTTAGTAGATACTAAAAAGTAACATTCCAAAAAGATACCATTTTACCTTGGCACCAGCAATGTATAAAGTTACTCCACATCCTCACCAACATTTGGCATTTCTTTCTTTTTAAGCATAAACATTTTACTGGGTATGTCATAGTAATTTATTATGACTCAGTTTGCATATTTCCAATGACAAGGGTGAGCATATTTTGCATAAGTTTATTAGTCATTTGGATACCTCTTTTCATGAAGCATTTGTGTAAAACTTTTGCCATTACATTTGTATTGACTGTCCAGTAGCCCATCATGTATTATAAGTTATCCATTCTTATTGAAAAATCAAGTAAGTTGAGAAACAATAAAAAAATTTAGTTATGATTTGTGTGTTGGTGAACTTTCAAAGGCATGGAAATGGATAAATGCATTTTTAGAAAAATGTTTAACAGCAAGATTTAAAATATAAAGTGTGGCACTTAACTCAATTAATCAAACGTGTTAGACATTGCCAGTTTGCCTACCCACTATTTACTGTTCTTCTTTACAAACAGAATCATAAATTTGCCTGGGGGAGAGTGGGTAACAAATCCAAATTAAAATACCTTTGAAATGCCCTTCCAGCTAGGGTGATCATCTAACCCACCAGCCAATGAGCTGAAACAGGAATTATTACATGGAAAGCTACTTTTCCCCTGATATATATATTTAAATATGTATAATTTATATAATTTCCCTATATTTTATACTTTTATACATATAATTTCCCTTACATACATATGTATAATACACATATATACAACTTTCTGCCCTTAATCTGTCCTCCCCTTTATTCAGATTGTGATGATGCAATGTTGAAATAAACAGCCATTTGTGACTATGCTAAGGATGATGGAGCGGGTGGGAAGAAGGAAACTGCGTTCTCAAGTAGCTTCATCAGCCCTGCACTGCCTACCCCAGACTCTTACTACATTGGATAAATAGTGTCCTTATTTGGTTAGGCTATTATAATCAGCTTCTGTTAAGTGCAACCAAACCATGTCTTAACCAGAACATCCATTTTTCTACCCCATCTCAGGTCCCTAAGCATTCTGACTTATCCAGTATTGTATTTCCATAATGAGTTAAGCATGTGAGGAAATGTTTTATATTTATTGCATCTCCTTTGTAATAATGACTGAATTGGCCAAATCATGAAACATTGCCCCACTGGTTTTGTTGTAGTAATACAATAAGTAGTGCCCTAGAGGTTTCAAGGATTTCATATGCCTTCTACCTAAATGTGTCAGTAGCTGATAGAAAATTCCCTAGGAGTTTTGACTCATTTTCTCCGATTTACCAGATGCACAAAGCGGATTCTGGGATTCTGGCATCATCTGTGGAGCATTTCATTCCAAGAAAGTTACGCTTGAACTTGAGAGGTTTGTTGTAGAATTCCAAGGGGAAGGACGCAAAGCCTATAAAAACACTGGTTGTCTTGTTATCTCACATATAAGAGAAATGCAGGCATTCCATCAGAACACCCCCAAAGAGATAACATATCTAATTTTTCTTGATCTTAGTCCCAGAAGGCAAGCAATGAAATTTAATTAAGTAATCTTCCAAAAAAGTATTAAAATGAGGCTTTAAATTTTTGTGTTTCCTCTAGGAAAGCTCAGATTTCACTTTTAAGGAAAGTTGTTTCTGGGACCAGGCACCTTACTCGTTTAGGCTTATCCAGACTCAAGGTATGAATGGGTGAACTTTGACCAAGAGACCAACAGCAGAACAAAAGCATTAAAAAAAACAAAGGATGGGATCCCTGGGTGGCGCAGCGGTTTAGCGCCTGCCTTTGGCCCAGGGCACGATCCTGGAGACCCAGGATCGAATCCCACATCAGGCTCCCGGTGCATGGAGCCTGCTTCTCCCTCTGCCTGTGTCTCTGCCTCTCTCTCTCTCTCTCTGTGACTATCATAAAAAAAAAAAAAACAAAAAACAAAGGAACAAAAAAAACAAACAAACAAAACAAAACAAAACAAAACAAATGGAGAATAGGATAATTATACCACCTCTAGGAAAAATCTGAAACTCAGATTTCACTTTTAAGGAGAGTTGTTTCTGGGACCAGGTACCTTACTCGTTTAGGCTTATCCAGACTCAAGGTATGAATGGGTGAACTTTGACCAAGAGACCAACAGCAGAACAAAAGCATTAAAAAAAACAAAGGAACAAAACAAAACAAAACAAAAAAAAAAAATGGAGAATAGGATAATTATACCACCTCTAGGAAAAATTGTTTTTTTAGAGGTGAAAAAAATAAGACTATGATAATGAAGGTGGCATTCACAAATGTTGATGATTTGAATTCCAAATAACATCTAGGGCAGCAGTTAAAGAGGAACACTCCCAATACTTTTCCTTAATATTGTAGAGATAGACTCATTTAGCGGATACTTCTGTGGCTCTGTTTTTAAAATCTCTTCAAAACAATGTATTAATTTCAACAATTTATTTGCTAGTAATTCTTCTTAATGGATAGATAGTCCTTGTGGTATTAATCTTTTTCAAATCATGTAACAAGTATTGAGCTCTTGCCATAGTTGTACATATTGGTATATACTAAGAATATAAAAGAAGGTCCCTGCCTTCTTTTTTTATTCCACATATATATATATGGAATAAAATATTTTTTATTTTTATTCCATAAATATATACATATATTTTTTTAATTGAAGTTTGATTTGACTGTCTTCTCTTTTAAAGTCTAGGCAGGGAAGAAGTTAAGCAATGTGGTCTGGCTGGAGGATATGTAAGAGACCAGCAAGGGTGGGATCGTATACCATTAGATCACAAAACCAGACAGCATTCTGGAAGGGCAGAGAGGGGAAAAAATTAATGGAGGTTTGAGTTATTAAGAAAGTAATAAGAGGGTATTTTGTAGAAAAGTTTCAACAACTATTAAAATTTAAAGAATGGGTGGACTGGGGTTTCATTTTCAAAATCATGGACAAAAATCACAAGCTACAGATTTCCCCTACTAGAAAAAGCAGCCCGCAGAATAAGGTATTTACAAAACATATGTGTAGCAAAGTATTCATTCAGGATATCAAACTATAAACCAGGAAGAAAAAGTGATAACCTGTAAAAAAAAAAAAAAAAAAAAAAAGAGCAATGCCTTGAATATGCACTTTATAAAAGGGGTTCCTGAGGCCAAATAATGGCAGAAAGTGCTCAACTGCATTAGTATCAAGAAAAAGGCGAATAAAACCAAAATGCACCTTCTTACACCTATTAGGATGGCTGCTATCAAAACAACAACAAAATAGAAAACAAGTGTTGGTAAGAACGTGGAGAAGTTGGAACCCTTGTGCACTGTTGGTGGGAATGTAAAATGGTGCTGCTGCTATGGACACCAGTGTGGCAGTTCCTTAAAAACTTAAAGATATAATTGCCATGTGATGTAAGGGCATGAAATTTCTTCAAACTGAACATGCACCTTACCTGTTTTAATAACTTTAAAACAGGTAAATTTTATAGCATATACATTTTACCCTCTAAAAAAAAGAAAAAAGGTGCTAAAAAAAAGAAAAAAGGATGGAGTATGTTAAAAGTACAAGAACCATTTGAAAGAGGTTCCAATGGCCAAAGTTGGTACAATTTGAGCCAAAAAATTAAATAATGATAGTGTTGTATTATAACCCTTAAAATAAAATATGCATACCTCCCTAATTACATAAATGAGGAAGAAGGAACAAATCTTCTGTATAGAAAAGTTTCAAGTACTAGCTGTAGAAGGAATGAGGGAAATAGAAACCATTAAACCACAATAATAACTCCTGTAAGCAAGATCTACTAATGAATACTAAAATTAGTGGATGAAACTTTTAGAAGAAACAAAGTAATTGCATAGCCTCCCAGTATCTCTTCCCAAATAGTTATTTTTTCCTCTCAATATTTAGTAATTTCTTAATTCTTGTGGTTTTAACATAAGCCTACAAGGTCTTTCATATTCCTTCCTCCAGGATGTGGAGCTTAATTCCCTCCCCCTTTAGTATAGGCTGGACTTAATGACTCATTTTCACTGAATAGAGTATGGAAAGGGGAAAATAGTAACTTCACAGTATGGAAAACTGGTGGACAAAACCTCAAAAGCTGGTTGAAATTAATATCACCAATAATAAATCACGTTTGTATCATGTACTCCCTGATATGATGTGACGTGTATGAGATGTCCTGAAGCTGAACATGCCCATACCCTAGAACATATCCATTCCATCCATAGATATAGATCCAACAAAAGCATGGTCACATATTTTGTACCAAAAGACCTTCACAAGAGTCTCCCTAGTAACACTGTTATAATGGCCCAAATGCTCATCAATAGTAGATTAGATAACTCAAGCAATGGAATACTATACAATAATCATAATAATGAAACATCGCTGCACACAACATTCAGGCTAAAAGCTCACAAGATGATGCTTAATAAAAGAAGCTAGGCACAAAAGAGTACATGCTATATTACATGATTACATAAAGTTAAAACAGACAAAATTAATCTGTGGTATGAGAATTCAGTGTAATGGTCAAGCTTTGGGGAGGAGGGCTGGAGACCCAGAGGGGACATGAGAAATGCTTCTGGAATGCTGGGAACATTGTATTATTTATAATGGGTTATTTACTTTGCAATAATTCATCAATCTGTACATTTACAACACTCTTGTTTATATATTTTATCTTAATGACCAAGTTGAAAAAAGAGAAAAAAAAAAAACCCTTTAGCAATTAGATAAAATTCCTGCCATACTAGTCAAGTGGATATTACCTCATCTTACTAAGCTGCTGTTTCCTGATCTATGCTATACAGATAAACGACAGCTCAAAAGATCATTTTGAGGCCTATTAAATAAGATAGTGTATGGAATATATATAAAATAAGAGCACAGAGGCTGCTACAAGTAAATAATAGATGACAATTAATCGATATTACTGTCATCTTTAACATTACCATGGGCAAGGGGAGCCTTCCTCCCAACTCCAGGCCATGCTCTGTTGCACAGTGAGACTGCCCTTCTCTCTGCTCCCTGCGGTCGGAGGGATGATAGAAAGCAAGCCATACATGGTTAAAGCCTTTGAACAAGGCGCTTTCCAAGGTTAACTAATTAGAAGATACTTTTCATGTGAGTCAAGCTCAGGCATTGGTCATGATGCAATGATTTCAGCATAAAAAAATACAATATTAAGGTCAGTTGAAACAAGTCGAGGCCTTGGAGGAATATGAGCTGCTAATTATTGAGTTAACAGAAAGTGGAGAATAATTCGATGGACAGAGAGCCCAACAGTTAATCAGTACCAGGGGTCAGTCACAAAAGCCAAATATAAAGAGGGTTTTAGTAGTGTATTCCAAGGCAATAAATTTCCTAAATATCTTGCAGAGGGTTGCTGAGCACATAGACTCAGCTCCTAGGAAATAAAAGGCTGGTGGATCCACTGATAATAAAGCCTAAGTAAAGACACATATGTCGTTATAACCCTAACTGGACCAGATCAGTCTATCCCAATATATGGCAATACGTTATATAATCTCGGCCAAGACTTAAAATACATGGTTTTCTGAGGCAAACACCAAGTTCTAGTGACAAACTTAACTCTAGAGAAGGGAGTGAACTTAAGAAGTCTAAGTAATCCAACAACTAAATTTTGCAATAAGAAAAAGAGGCTCAGCATTGTAATTAATGGCTTAAATTCGAATGACTTAGGGAAAAACTGAGTTTTGTGCCCTAAGAAATGGTAGGAAAAAAAAGATCAAGGCCTTCAGTGAGTTTTGGGGTCTGAGAATTGTGACCTACAATGTGTCAAACTTACTGAAACATTAGGAAGACGTCAAAATAAGATTATCCATAATTCTAAGAATGTACAAAACAAGTTTAATGAAGAAATAAATTTAACAGATGGCATTTCATATGTAAAGTTAAATCTAATAAGCTTTGTTATATTTCTGTATGTGTCTGCTACTTAAAGTATTGACACATTCAAAAGAATCGATCATACTGGATTTGCAATTTCAGGTAAAATCAAGGGAATTTAATCAAATTTTATATTAATGCCTAAGTGTTCAATCTATTGAGCATTAAGTCAAGTTTCTATCATTGTGGGTGCTCCTCTCGGTGCATAAAACCCGCTCAGATATTAAAGACTAATGCACATGGCCAGCAGAATCAACCTCTGGGGAGAGAAGGCACCATGGATACCGAAGCTTCCCTATCTTTGTCAGTGCAAGCTGCCATGACAAGAACACAGACTGTGTGGCTTAAACAGCAGAAATTTGCTTCCTCACGGCTCTGGAGTCTAGAAGTCTTAGGGCAGGCTGTGTCCCCAGTGTTGATTTCTTCCGAAGGCTCCCTCCTTGGCTTGTAGAAGAGGGCACTCTTCTCTCTACGTGCAGTTTCCCCTCTATGCCTGTGTGGCCCAATCACCTCTTTTTATACATTTACTGCACTGGGTCAGAATCCACCCATATGAACTCATCTTACCTTAATTACCTCTTTAAAGACCCTGTCTCCAAATACAGTCACATTCTGGAGTACTTCAACATGTGAATTCAGCTTATAACAATTCCTAAATTCCGAGAATCTGGGGGCTCATTCACTGCAGGACCCAGGCTTGGAAAGTTACTGAGGTGACAACTCTAGGGAGACAGAGAGAGAGAGAGATAGAGAGAGAGAGAAAGAAGGAATTGAATAATCAGAGGAGCTGAAATGGGGCAGGTGGGAATGTCTTGAGAAAGATGAGAGAGGAGTGAGCCCTAAGGGTTATGGTACAGAAACCCCCTCACTGCACATGGGTCACCAGGGTGTTTTAAAACATCTCAATGTCAGGTCATACCTCAGAACAATTAAACCAATGTCTGGGGGTGAAACTTGGGTTTTGGTAACTTTTAACGCTCCCCCCAGGTGATTCTGATAGCGTAGCCAAGATTGAAACACGAGTTCTCATGCGCCAGTACCACACACAGGGAAAGTTGGACTACAGGATGCAACTCTCACACCCCTCACTCTGCAAAAGATAGTAAATGGATGGCCCTAACCCCATACTAAAGTCAAAGGCAGGTCCCTAAGTCATATTGACTCTGGGCCAAGGGATCATATGAAAGGGGCATTGGTGGTAATGACCCCACCTGAGAAATAGTGAGGTCGATGCTCCTGTCTCCCTTGACTCTTCCCAGGCACTTTGCCTGTGATATTGAGCCCCCAGTGTGTTCCCAAAGCTGTGTTTAAACTCTACCCATGCCCTCCTTACCTTCTATCCCCAAGAAGAAAGGAGGAAATGAGAAAGCTAGTTTTACGTATTCACAGATATACATATTCCCAAATATGCTGGGAACGTTTGAACCAGGTTATGAGGTGATTATTGCTACCCAACCCCTGAGGAATACTACATCACAGAAATACTGAACTTAGAATAACACAATATCACCATGGGCCTCTTTGACTTGTACAAAGATTAGTCTTCCACAGAAATTATCAAAAACAGATGTTTCATATCTAAAATGTTTTCTCACAGAGAATTTCAATAGAAATATTTTAGCTGTTCAGATATATCCAAATAAAATATTTGGTCTTGAGATGGTCTATTTTAAAAGTCAGTGAATTATGACTTAATGACAACAGAAAAAGCATGAATCAGGGACCTGTTTTATCTTTCATTTCTCATCTTCAGGCTGAGCAAAAGGTGAACTGTGGGAAGTGATGAAATTCTGAACGCTAGTGATTCAGGGATGATTTTTAAAATACACGCATCTCTCATGTAATAAAGTTGAGAAATGCCAATGACGTTTACTATAAAACCTGCTTGGCGATGCCTCTCACATTGATTTGCATTATAAAACCTGAAGTGGCTTCTGATTAGAAAAATTTGTTCCCGGGATATGATAAAATTATGCAAGTAGCCAAATTTTAAAGTCATATCTTCAGAAAAAAAGTGTCACTCTAAAGAGACATAATATTATCCAAATCTCAATAATATTAATAGGGTGTATTAAAATAAACTCCAGGGAAAAACATGGAAAGTGAAAATATTCTACAACAATGCTTCTCAAAGTTTAATTTGCATAAGAATCAACTGGGGATCTTGTTAATTCTGATTTTGGTAGGGCCAAGATTCTGCATTTTTTTAAAAGATTTTATTTATTCATGAGAGACACAGAGAGAGAGGCAAAGACACAGGCAGAGGGAGAAGCAGGCTCCCTGCGGGGAACCTAATGTGGGACTCAATCCGGGAACCCCAGGATCACGACCTGAACCAAAGGCAGATGCTCAACCACTGAGCCACCCAGGCGTCCCAGATTCTGCATTTCTAACAAGCTCTCAGGGGATGCTGTTTCTACCAGTCTATAGAGCAAGGTCTTTGAAAGCTTGCTTTCCTCCTCTGTTAATTGTACCCACTGCAAAGATAGCAATTCCTAAAGCTTTAGTTCTCCACTAACATTTTTATCAGCTTGGAACAGTGTTGACAGAACTTTCTATCTATTGGCATTATCAACCCTCCAATTTTCATATAACTTCTTAGGGGGTCTTTTTGCACGCATATTTTTTTCTTACCACAGCTTCTGTAGTTGATAGTGTAGTCTATAAAAAATGCCTAAAGATCACTAACTCATTATTTATCAGCAGAGACTTGTTTCCAGTGCATGATAGTAAGACAATTTGCTAATATTTAACAATGGTCACCCATAGCACCTCCATAACATTAATGGCAACTGTTGTTGATTGAGTACACATCGTGCTAAGAGATTTATATAACTCATCTTAATTAGTTGTTATAAGAACTCAATGAGGAAGGCATTTTATTTAGCAAACAGTTGTACAATGCTATGTGTCAGGCATTGTTCTAAGCACTCTAAAAATATGCACTCAATCAATACTCATAAACTGTACAAAGTTGGAGCTATTATTATACTCATTTTCCAGATGAGGAAGTGAAGACATAAAAAAGCTAAGTAACTTGCCCCAAATTACTTAGTTAGAAGGAGGTAGTTTGATTAGAACCCAAGCAGTCTTGTTCCTAGTTCTCCTCCTAACAATAGGATGAAACAGGTGAGTAACCCAAGTTACTTGTAGGAGGAAGAGGCAGGAGTCAAAGCAAGGTCAATGGACTCCCTGTGCCCCCCTGTCTCTGACCACTCCACATTGTCTCTCTAAATTAGCAAGAAGTGCTGCTGTGGACCACTTGGTTCTCTCTGATTCAATATGCTCTTATGTCATTTGATTTGTATATTTAATCATTTCTGTCTTCATGAAAGACTATTAGAATGATTTTATCTGCTCAAAATGTGGTTTTAGATATTAGATAATGTCTGAAATTTAAATATGGTGTATTAATGCATACAGTTATAGAAGGAGCAGGAAGTTATATGCTTTCTGAACAAATAATCGTGAGAAGCAAAACTGTCTCATGAGATCCCCAAATTCCATCTGTTCAGTAGACTGTGACTCTTAAAGCCAACTGTTTAATAAAACTACCAAATATCTTAAATATATAAAGTTAAGGGGTGCCTGGGTGGCTCACTTGGTTAAGAATCTGACTCTTGATTTCAGCTCGGGTTATGATCTCAGGGTCGTGAGATTGAGCCCCGTGTGGAGCCTGCTTAAGATTCTCTCTGTCTCTCTCCTTCTGTCCCCCCCCCCACCCTGCTTACCCAACTCTCTCTTTCTCAAGAAAAACCCCCACACATTTATTTAAAACCAGGGATATTTTCAATTTCATGAAGTACAAATTAAGAAATATCCAGTGATAAATTGAATGTTAAGCTATCTCTTGTAAGAAATGTATAGTTGGGTCTTGTTTATTAAAAAAATCTAGCCTAATAGTTCCACGCCTTTTAATTGGGATGTATAATCCATCTATAATCAATATACTTCTTGATATAGTTGGATATAGGTCTATGTTTTGTTTGCTATTTGTTTCCTCTTTGTCCCTTCATCTGTTCCTCCTTTTCTGGTTTCATACAAGTTAATCAAATATATTTGAGTATTCCATTTAGATTTCTCTATTTTTAAGAGATATGTATTCATCAGTAGATGAATGGATAAAGAAAGTATGGTATATATATACACACACACAATGGAATATTAGCCATAAAAAATGAGATCTGGCCATTTGCAAAATCATGGATGGAGTTAGAGGATATAATGCCAAGTGAAATAGACAGAGAATGACAAATATCATATGATTTCACTCACATATGGAATTTAAGAAACAAAGTTAATAAAGAGAGAGAGAGAGAGAGAAAACAAACCCAGATAAATAAGAAAATAAACTCATGTTTGCCAGAGGGGAGGTTGGTGGGGGGATTGATGAAATAGATAAAGGGAATTAAGAGGCACAAACTTCCAGTTACAATATAAATAAGTGAGGAAGATAAAACACACAGCATAGGGAATGTTCTCAAAAAGATTATAATTGTACAATTGTAAGACTGTAACATTGTTTGATGATGGATGGTGATTATTCTTATGGTGAGCACTGAGCCATGCATAGAATTGTTGAATTATGTTGTGTACCTGAAACTCAAATAATATTGTATGTTAATTATATTTCTATAAAAATGATATATCTCTAGGGATGCCTGGGTGGCTCAGCAGTTTGGTGCCTGCCTTTGGCCCAGGGTGTAATCCTGGAGTCCTGGGATCGAGTCCCAAATCAGGGTCTCTGCATGGGGCCTGCCTCTCCCTCTGCCTGTGTCTCTGCCTCTCTCTCTCTCTGTATCTCTCATGAATAAATAAATCTTTTTTTAAAAAAACGATATATTTCTTTATAATTTTTTATTGGCCATTCTAAAGACTAAAATTTGCATCTTAATTTATCACAGTCTATTTAGACTTAATACTGTAATGTTTCATTCAAAAGATTTTTGCAACAGTAAAATTGCATTGTATGCCACTCCATCATTTGTGGTATTATCACATATTTTATACTTAAGTAGATGATAAACTTCACAATACAATGTCAAAATTTCTGTTTTAAATAATCAATTGTCTTTTAAATAAATTAAGGGAAGAACAAGTAGTCTTTTACAGCTATCTAAATATTTATTGTTTCCAGTGTCTGCCATTTCTTCCAATGGATTCAAATTCCTGTCTGAAGCTGCTTCACTTGAGCCAGAAAAACTTCCTTTAGTATTTCTTGTAGTACGAGTCTGTTAGTGACAAATTCTCTCAGCTTTTGTTTATCTAAAAATGTCTGGGTTGACAGTTTTTATTTTCTTCTAGCACTTTAAAGATGTTATTCCATTGTCTTCTGGCTTCCATTTTTTTTCCTGATCAGAAGCAAGCTGTCATTTGTGTTGTTTTTCTTCTGTGTGTAATATGTCTTTTTTCCCTTGCTGATTTCAAGATGTTCTCTTTATCTTTAGTTTTCAGTGGTTTGATTATGATGTTACTAGATGAAGTTTCTCTTGTATCTATCTGCCTGAAGTTTGCAGAGACTCTTAGATCTCTAAGTTAACATTTTCACCATTATTTCTTTAAATATGTATATTTTTTCTGCCCCATTTTCTATTTGCTCTCCTTCTGATGCTCCAATCCCACATATATTAGACCCCTTGATATTGCCCTATTGATCACTGAAACTCTTTTTGATTTTTCTTTTTTCTCTCTGTTCTACAGATTTGATCATTTCTATCAATCTGTCTTCAAGTTTATTGACCCTTTTTTCTCCTACTTCCAAAATGCTATTAAGTAATTTTTTTCATTTCTGATTTCATTTTCAGATTCTAAGGTAGAATTCTCATTTGGTTCTTTATTTATAGCATCCATTTCTTTTGCTGTCATTTCCTATCTATTCAATCATTATGACATCTTTTCCTTTAAGTCCTTGAACATATTTATAATAGCTGCTGCAAAGTTTTTGCCTACTAATTCCAACATTTAATTCCAGAGTTGATTTCTATCAATCATTTTCCTTCTTAGTTTTACATCACATTCTATTTCTTTGCATTGTGCCTGTTATCAACTTATTGTCTCTTAATGCTAAATTCATCCTTTAGTTAGTATCTGTACTGTGCAAATGGTTGTGTTTCTTTTATAGTGTCAGCATGTTAAGCTTTATTAGTGAAGGCTGGAGGTACATTGCAGGAAGAATGTATATACACACACACACACACATATAAGCTTATATATGCATATATATATATAGTAGTTCTTTATCTATTGTTTAAAGTTTACCTTTATCTATTGTTTAAAGTTTACCATTGTTATCTGGAGGAAGATCAGTATGACATAAGCTTCTCTGCCATTACCAGGACCAGAACTCCAAACTGCATTTTGTTAAGACATTATCCAATAAGTCATTGATAGAGGTATTAGCAATATCAATATTGGAAAGGATTTTATTAAACAAAAATCAGATAATCCATATCTCTGAGTCAATTTCTGATATTAAAGTAGCAAGTTAATTTTACAATTCAAATTTTTTTTAAGGAAAATAAAAAATTTTGATTAAGTTACAAAATACTAAGGTCTGGATACTGAGTTTGCCCTCAAAGTGCCCTACGTAACAATCAACAGATTGTGTGAAATATGTTAAGCATTAAATATTTTAAAAATAAGATTTCAACTAGCAAAAAAAAAAAAAAAGAGTTGTTGCAATTTGATTTTAAAAAAGCCTTCTTTCCCAAACTGGGAATATTATGACATATTATACTATATTTTGAAGAGCATAGTATGTAAAAACATGATGGGCCAGGCCAGATTTTTAGATACCAATATTATATATTTATGACCACAGTTCCCTGTTTGTATAGCACAGCACTATCAACAATGAGGTTCATTAAAGAATCAGTTAATGAGGATATAAAAACAAATACTTTTAATAGGAAATAGAAAATTTGGAATTATGTAAGAAGTTTTGATGATTTTCTTTCATATCCAGTTGTTTAGATAAGAAAGTTGTTTAGATTCTAGAAACCAGAATGAATACTTGACAAACAACAGGGTTGTAATTTTAGTGTCTTCTTTTTTTATTGTGATATTTTTTAGTTGAGAATTGTATACCAACAAGTATTCAAATGTATACTGTCTTTTAATAAAATAGGGAGATAGCAGTGCCAATTGTAGAAATCCTTTTTTTTTCCCAAAGGCTATCCACAAGCTGCTGTCCAAATGTAAGATTGCCTCTGGTCACCTGAGTTCTTGATGTGTTGAAAGCCCCTCATCCAGGGTGGTATCGTTAGGCGATAGCTAACATTCTGTGATTCTTGAAAGGAACAGAAAGGTCTTCTCTAAAGGTAAAATTCTGGGATTTGTAATCTCTCATCCTTTCTTGACTCTCACAGACATCTTACTGCACGTTCTGCATACACAGAAAGCTCAGGACCACATACTATTATTCGTCCAGTTCCAGAGAATCTCATTCAGTATAGGTTTTTACAAGAATAGAGACTCACATTACTCAATTATTTCTGACATGGCTAAAAGCATTAATTTGTCTTTTCCAGCTTGGCCAGGTTTGGAGCGTCTTTACCATGACTCATGGTTCAAACATGGCTGGTTGTTTTTGTTTTCACAGGCTTTAGTTCAATTTTAGGCTTTCTTCTGTAGGACCTGTTCTGCATCTGGGAATGGCAGCCCTCTTTTCAGTCCGGGCTCCCAGTCAGCTCGTGAGCTTTAGGTTGAGTCTGGTTTGGCAGTCCCCTTGATCCACTGTCTCTGGAATTTAATTGTCGAGAAATGCTTTGGACATCTCCTTTGAGGTTGTTGGCTGGCTCTGTGACACAATATCTGCACCAAGTTTGAATATACTGGTTGTCATTATATGCCATTTTATTTTTTACTGAAACATAGTAGACACACAATGTTACATTAGTTTTTCGCATACAAGATAGTGATTCCACGCTCCATACGCTATGCTCATGTTACCACTAGCTGTCACCACATAGCATTATTACAATACCATTAACTATATTCCTTACGCTCCACTTTTTATTCCTGTGACTTGTTCATTCCATAACTGGAAGCCTGTGTCTTCCACTCCCCTTCGCCCATTTTGCCTATTCCCACCACCCTCAGCAACCACCAGTTTGTGTCCTATATTTATTGGTCTATTTCTGTTTGCTTTGTTTTTGAGATTACACATATAAGTGAAGTCATACAGTATTTATCTTTCTCTGTCTGACTTCCTTCACTTAGTAGAATACCATCTAGGTCCATCCATGTTGTCTCAAATGGCAAGATCTCATCCTTTTTTTATGACTGAGCCATATTCCATTGTACCTATATACCACATCTTATTATCCATTCGTCTATCTATGTACACGTAGGCTGCTTCCATATCTTGAATACATGCCATATTATTGATAAAATTTTATCAGTTCTAAGAAGCCAGGTAAGGTAAGTCCCTTTGTGTGGAATTCTGACCACCTGAGGAATGTGCTAGATGGACCTCAGTAAACCCAGATTTTAATTGTGTCTACTCAGTCATCTAATCCAGGTGACTTTTATGTGTGAATTACGAATGCAAATGCTTAATTTTTTCTTTTTTTGGTCTTACCTAACAAAGATTAGGGAACATGAGTCAATAATTCCCACAGCAGTTTATCTCTTGTGGGTGGGGTGGGATAGAGAATCCCAGTTACAAAGCACGCGGGAGGCTGAGCTGGGGGAGCTCAAAGGCAGCAAAGAAAACCAGCCCAGGAATATATCTTCCCAGATGGAAGTGTAGGCTGGGAAGCAGAGACTATAGGAAGAAATGCCCAAAAAAGTGGCTTTTCTAGGTCTGTGCTTAGTCCTGTCTCAGACCACTGATGAGATGTGGAGATGGCTGACAAGGCTGGCCAATCTTAGAAAATTATATGGAAAGCAGGAAAATAAATGGACTAGAGGTACCAAAAGTTTGGATTGGGTATCATCTTGAGTCATTTGGAATATGCTTAAATTACACCTTTGGACTTAGCTGGCATCATTTTGTCCTTGGTTAAGGTTGACCCTACATGGCAGGAGAGCTGAGCAGGGCCATGATTATCTCAGTGACTTTAGTGTCTACCATTGGCCATGTGCACACTTTTAACATTATTACATTACTCAGAGGAGATAAGCTATAATGGAATCACATATAAGTGCATCTTTAAGTCCAATTTGGCTGTCTTCTCATGGATTTAAAATACTACACACATACTGGTATATGTATTCTTGATTACATTCTGTACATCCCTGCACCCAATGCAAAGAGTTTCAGACACAAAGCTATGTATACTATGTACTTTATGGAATGTACAGCTTATTTTCAGGAGTATATTGGATTGGATTTTATGTGGGTCTTAAAAAATTTATTACACATTGATTTTAGAGTCTTTGTGCTAGGTAAGATAAGTTCTACTCTACAGGGCTCTTGATAAGCAAATAAATATGTTTTGTTTACATTTTATCTTCACACTTGAATGTATTATATTCATTTATTACAATGGTCATAAAATCCTAAAGCAATGTCCTAAATATTAGTTTTTCACAATTTACATTTATTACATGGGGGCATAAGAGGAACAGTCTTTTTTATTAGTTGCCCTAAAGTGTCAGGAGCCTGGGAGAACTCGGGATCCTCATCTTGGATGAGGAAGTATGCCAAGCACAGTGGACAGGGATACCACACACTTGGGGATGTTTATCCCAAAAGCATTTTCTTGCTTTCAATTTGTATTTCTGACCTTGGTTTTCTAAACAAACAAAAAAAACAAAACAAAATTTTTAAAAGTATATGAGATAGGAAATGTATTCAACAGTGAGGGTGGATGAAGTTTTTGTTAGTTTTTTCCAAAACGGAACTGAGAAAAGTTAGCTGATTACACAGAATAAGCATGCATATCATAGAGAAATAATGAAAAACACTTAAGCCAACTTTGAAAAAGCTACAGGAACGTCCAGAAAGAATCTTTCATTCTGAAAATAAATTGCTAGGCAGGAATTATACTGTCTCTCTCATCCAGCTTGATGAATGATATTATCTCAAATCACACAGCCTGGGAAACTGATTATCATAGCGAGCCTAAAAATGTACTGTTAAGAGTTGTGTCAGGGTCAAGCCCCTGCTACCAACTGGCAATTATGCTGAGGCATTCGATTTGAAATCATGCTTACATGAAAATTTACCTATAAACCTGGCAGAAATACATGTTTTGGAAAATATATTTAAGAACACGGAAGTAAAATATATCCAGATCAAAATAATGTCTTTACTCTTTGCAAGAAAAGGGAGGCTTTTATTTTAACAATTTTTAAATACGATTTATTTATTTACTGGAGAGAGAGAGAGAGAGAGAGAGAGAGAGAGAAAGTAGAAGGAGGAGCAGAGGGAAAGGGAGACAAGAAGACTCCCCACTAAGGGGGCAGCCAGATGGGGAACTTGAACCCAGGACCCTGAGATCATGACGTGAGCCAAAATCAAGAGTCAGGCACTCAACCAACTGAGCCACCCAGGTGCCCCAAAATGGTGGTGGTGGTGAGGCTTTTGAAAAAGATGTGCTTTATCCACATTGTTCAGGTAATAGCTATTTCTGTCTCTGTGAAATGAAAACCTGATTGTTTTGTTTTTTTTTAAGATTTATTTATTTACTTAAGAGAGAGAGAGTGCCCAAGCAGGGGAGAAGGCAGAGGGGAAAGGGAGAGAATCCTCAAGCAGACTCCCTGCTGAGTGGGGAGACCCATGCTAGGGGGGAAGGATGGGGGGGGGGCTCAATCCCAGGACCCTGAGATCATGACCTGAGCCAAAATCAAGAGCCCAGTGCTTAACCAACTGAGCCACCCAGGTGCCCCAAGACCTGATTGTTAAAAGACATATCTAGAGGCATGAGTAATGGAAACAAGTCTACTAACTTCCAGTTCAGAGACTAGATGATATCTTGTATTCTTGGGAAAATGTTTGGAATCTCCAGTCCCTGGTAGACCTTCCACCTCACTGGGCACCCCTTCTCAGTGAAGATGCACCCCTACGCACACATATACACGCACGCACACACACACACACACATAGACACACAGCTCATGCTGTGCCTTCCCCTTTAGAATGAGAACTAAAAAATTTGAACTATGCAGGAAAACGATACTCAAACTATTTAGAGAAAACTAATGTCAGCAATATAACAGGATCCTTAGCTCTGGGCAAACAATGTCATATTCCAGGAATGTGACTGGGAAGTCCCCATAAGCTGAAAACATTGCCCTGTTTTGCTTCTGTGGCCCCAAGAAGATGAAACAAAATAATAATGACATGCTAAGAATCATTAAGAAAGAGGAAGGAAAGGAAAAGTAACACTTGTCTGCCAGTTTATGGAACCTGGAAATATTATTATATGTTGTTCTGGTCATTGCATTTAAAGAAATAAAACCACAGCAGACTTGAAAAAAGTAAAGGGGGCTTCCATACGCAGAGATCAGAGACATCCCCTTTCCCTCAAAAAAGGCTGAGACAGGGGATCCCTGGGTGGCTCAGCAGTTTAGCACTTGCCTTTGGCCCAGGGTGTGATCCTGGAGTCCCGGGATCAAGTCCCACATCAGGGTCCCTGCATGGAGCCTGCTTCTCCCTCTGCCTGTGTCCCTACTCCTCCCTCTGCCTATGTCTCTGCCTCTCTCTCTCTCTCTCTCTGTGTGTGTCTCTCATTAATAAATAAATAAAATCTTTTAAAAAAGAAAAAAAAAGAAAAAAAAATAAAAAAGAAAAAAAAGGCTGAGACAGGTGGGACTCAAATACAGTAAGAGGGGCTATGGCTGGATCAACGCAAGTCCTACCAAGAGCAAGGGCACGGAACTCAGAGCTCCCTTGGGAAGTTACAAAGGTCCCAAATCAGACAAACAAAAGGAAGTCTTGCTTTACCCAGTAGTGGGTTTCATGCAAGTCTTTCCCCGGAGATGTAAGTGGCAAACATCCATGACGCCAGAAAGGCTAGGGGAGCGACGATGACACCATAGTGAGATAGCATTACACGGCCTCGGGTTTAAATCCCAGTTAGGGGATTTGCTCCGTGACTTGCAGTAAATTAATCTCCCCGAGCTTCATATTTCTCATCTATAAAATGCAGGCCACGACACTGGGTGGTTGTGAGCATTAAATAAGGCAACGGGCAAAAACACCTCGCATGGGCACATGGGGGCTGAAGTGAAGGAAGAGAGGGGTCCCCGTGGGGACACTGGGCAGAAGGGTGAACCCTGCGGGGGGATTCTTGGACTCAAGTGTGCCTACCCTGAACCCGGGCCCACCAGGCTACCCTGGGATTCCAGTCCCCGGGGAGAGCGTTGGGTAAGGGGCCGGTCCGGCCCACCTGGACCTCAGGGGCTCGGGCATCGGCCTCTGGACCCCAGGTCGCCCGCCCCCCCCCCCGCCCCAGGCTCCCTTCCTTTCCCTGCGTTTACAGGTGGACTCAGTGCTCCTGTCCACCAGGGCCCCGGACTCCCCGGAACCAGGGGCACCTGCTCAGGGGTGAGGACCTGCTCCACGAACCAAACCACGCGGACAGGGGGCCGAGGGTGCGCGAGGGCCGGTTCCTCTCCATGGCCCAGGTCCCAAACGGGTTCCAGAAGGTCCTGCTGGGACCACAGAGTGGCCGCCTTGCACCCGCGTGGTGCCGCTGCAGGAGGCCAACCCGGGAAGTGCCCACGACACCCGGCCTGCCCCCAGCCCTCCCCCAGCGCCCCGAATCGTGACTCCTCCGCGCACTTCCCAGCGGGCCCGCTCACACCCGCACTCGCACCCGCACCCACATGTGCACCCACACCCACCTGCACATGCACTCGCACCCACGCACGCACCCGCACCTGCACCTGCACGTGCACCCACACCCACCTGCACATGCACCCACACCCACCCGCACCTGCATTCGCACGTGCACCCACACCCACCTGCACATGCACCCGCACCCACGCACGCACCCGCACCTGCACCCGCAGTGCACCCACACCCACCCGCACGTGCACCCACACCCACCTGCACATGCACCCGCACCCGCGCACGCACCTGCACCCGCACGTGCACCTGCACATGCACCCGCACCCGCACCTGCACCCGCACCCGCACGTGCACCTGCACCCCCCAGGACCTCCAGCCCGAGGCCTAACCTGGTTGAGCCTCAGGGCCTGCAGCCAGGTGGCAGGGAGGCATCCGGGGAGCCTAGCCCCGGGGCTCCCAGCAGGTGCCCCGCGGCGGGGTGGGGTGCAGGGGCTGGCAGGCACCCGCAGGCCGGTCGTTAACCTCGGGAACCAGGTGCGGCTTCCCACCTGGGACACCTTGTTCTCGGGTCGGAGGGCCGCATGTGTCTCTTTGGGGGCAGACACCTCCTGCAGCGCCTCCCGGGCCTGGAGCAGCAGGTGGCGCGGCCCAGGCCCTTGGGGGTGGGGGCGCTCACCGGCAGCTACTGCCCCCACGCTTTGCTCTGCATCAGGAAGCTTCACGACCTACTCTTCCAAGGAGGGGCCCTGTGGGCTCTGGCTGGCAGACAGATGGGCAGAGACATGGCCAAAGGGGGAGCCAGGCAGCAGGCGAGGAAGAGGCTGGGTGCAGGAGCCTCTGGTGGCACCTGCGGGGTGGGAACCTGGCTGGGACACCTCCCTATATGTTTCACGTTTCGTGTGACCCTCAAGAAATAAAGGGAAGCCAAAGAAGATTTTTTTTTTTTTTAAGTTTAAAACAAAAACCAACAAAAAAAAACCCCACCTAGCCAGGGCCAGGCACCTCTAAGAGGTCAACAGAGGTTATCTCAAGTGGTATGCAAGCCTCAGTTGCCTGACTACTGAAAGAAACTTGGTGGCTTTGATCCTGGGTAGGAATTCTTATGCTCTGAGATAGGAATCAGCAAATATTTTCTGTAAAAAGCTGGATAGTAAGAAGTTTAGGCTTTGTGGGACATCCAGTCAAAATAGTCAATCCTGCCCTTTAGCAAGAAAAAAAGCCATAGACATTCTGGAAATGAATTTGCATGGTTGTGTTCTAATTAAACTTTATTTATGGACACTGGAATCTGAATTTCACATAATTTTCAACTGTCACTAAATAATCTTCTTTTGTCTTAAAAAAAAAACAGTTTAAAAATGTAAAAGTTATTTTTCTGGGCCCTACAAAAACAGGTAGTGGGCTGGATTTGGCCCACATGTTGTGGTTTGCTTACTGCTGCTCTGAGATAATGAGGGGTTCAGAAGAAGCCACACCAGAATGTGCCACTTTGGCATGTGGATTATTTTGAGCTGAAGGCAGTCAAGACCCAGCAGAGGCAGGAAAAGCTTTTTACCTTCCCCTTAACTGCCTAAGCGAAATCAGAATGGGGGCCTGTACCAATGATAAAGCTTTTCATCTGAGACACTTATCTGCAAGGCAGGGCGACCCTTGTTTACCAAACATTTGCTCTTTTCACCTTCCTATGAATAGTCTTCCTCCCCTTTGAAGCCCCAGACCCCTGTCCCTTTCCTTAGTTTAGGAGACACATAAGCCTCAATTGCCTGGCTGTCTTTGGGTCATATCTTTGTGATGCTTCCATGGGTACACAATTAAATATGTTTTTTTCTTGTTATCCTTTTTATCATGGGAAGGGTCTCGGCCAAAAATCTAGAGTGGTAGAGGAAAAATTATCTCTCCCTGCTAATAATTCAATTCACTTAGTTCTGACAATATTAAGAGCAGTTCTCAATCTCTCTAGTTTTGTAATACTCCATCCTCATTTGAGAACACACATAATCTACTGCTAAATTCGCTGCTTGGCATCTCTGTGTTAGGTTAAAGTATACTAAAATATCTTTTGAAAGGAATAGGAAATTTTCAGGATTCCATCCACCTATAGATCTGTAGAATGAGGTAGGAAAAAGTGAATTCAAACCACACTGACAAAGAAAATTGTAATAAATTGCCACTTGACAATAAATGACAAATGTGAAATGTTTTAGGAGACATTGCCAATCACATGTCTCTCTTAGTGACTCAGTGGATCATAAGACTGGATACTCAATCAACAGCTGGAAAATATTATGATAATGAAGCCCAGGACTCTGAAGGTAGCTTTGTAAACATCTTTTAAACGGTTTTTCTCATGACTAATGCTAGTACATCTGCAGTGATGTTTGTAGTAAAGGACAAAATTTATTCTTGATATTTCTACTGGGGTGCTTAAATAAGATTTCCTTTAAAATCAGAAACCGTAATCCTCTATTACTACAGCGCTGTGGTGATTTGTGGGAAATGACTCTTCCCTTCTCATATGCTCCGGCACCCTTCAAGGTGAACTGGAGATTCAGAAATCATGGCTGAGAGCAGGAAACTCAGGGCCAATGTGAAAAATGTAAGGAAACACAGTGAAGGATTTTTTTTAAAAATTATTTATTTATTTATTTATTTATTTATTTATTTACTTACTTACTGACTTATTTATTTAAGAGAGAGAGAGAGCACAAGCAGGCAGAGGGGCAGAGGAAGAGGGAGAAGCAGACTTCCTGCTAATCAGGGAGCCTGACTCTGGACTCAATCCCAGGACCCTGGGATCATGACCTGAGCCCAAGCAAGATGCACAGGCACCCCCTGTGAAGGGTATTTTGCAAACCTCCATCCCCTGAATATAACATTTGGGTGAAGGAAAATGTCTTGATACAAAACACTAACGTATCTGTCCAATAGAACAGTAAAATATAATTTTAAATATAGTTTGTGGAGGAAGGGGCCTGTGAAGGTTACAAGTGCCCAGCGCCCTCGAAAGTCATAATGAGACCCCTTAGGTCCTCAACTCTCCATAGTGAGCTGCAAAGGAAAAGTGAGTTACAATCTTTTCACTCTTTCCAGCCTCCTTCCTTGGGTTCTAGGCTCCCTGTGTGCCCAACCCGGCCCACTGGGGGGAAGGTACCCTGGGCCTGGGCATTGAGGCCTCAGCCACCCGCTGAGTTACGGATCCTCCGGGACTGAGCTTCAAGGGCACCGTGTCCAAGACTGCCTGCCAGTGGTCTTACGGAGCAAGGAGATGGCATGGACCCACAGAGCGGCCTCTCCCTGTGGTGTGGCACCCCAGAGTCCTAGAGAAGTGGTGGGACCCCCCCTCGGAAACCCCGGGGCCTCGTCTGAGCCAGGCCTGGCTGCCGTCAACAGAGCCTGACTGATTCCCTCTAGATTGGGAGGGGTCACTCCCTCATCAGTTTGTTTTGTTTCATTTTGTTTTGTTTATCTAAGCCTCTGTGGACATGGTTTCTGAACCGTGAATCCATTCCAGAAGAGAAAGGAAGTCGGGTGGGTGTCAGGGGATGGGCAGTGTGAGTACCCTGGCAAAGGGTCCCCAGACCCAACTGTTCAGAGAGCTGCTCATCTCGCTCTGGGGTGGGGTGGGGGTCATCTGGCTGTGCCACCCTGCCAGATGTCTACCACGGCACTGGAAGACTTGGACAGCAGGGTCCCTGGAAGCCAAGGGACCCTACTACCATTGAGTCCTAGATCCGACCTTCTTCCGGGCCTCTGGGGTTTCATAGTACCTGACCCCAGCAAGGCTGGACTAGTGTCTGTTTTTGGAGCAATAGTAGCAGCCATATCACACCTTGTAAAGAAGCAGCTTCCTGAGTGTGTGTGATTTTTAAAAAATTTTTACTGGAGTGAGGAGTCTTTACTCTCAGAGTCACCATGAGTGGATCGGTTCTTCTCTCAGCCAGCTGGAGGAACTGACACTCAGGGAGGGCTCTGACCTGGGTGGGAGGGGGAGG
This sequence comes from Canis aureus, assembly GCF_053574225.1. Classification (NCBI taxonomy): domain Eukaryota; kingdom Metazoa; phylum Chordata; class Mammalia; order Carnivora; family Canidae; genus Canis; species Canis aureus. The sequence continues at coordinate 7,871,787 of NC_135632.1, read as the reverse complement.
TGGAGGGAGGGGGTGGAAAGGTCATCTCCAAGAGAGCTCTGCTGGGAACTTGATGACAAGTGAGGGACTAGGTTTCTGCAGGGGGTTGCAAGAAACAAAATGCGGAGGCTCACCGTCATCTCACCGTGGTGGACTATCGTATTTCCCAAGGTGGTGAGGAAGGTTACCACTGGAATCACTAAGCTTTGTATGTAAGTTATTACAAAGGACGTCAGCAACCTTTTCATAGTCCACTTTATGAGAATGAGGATGGTTTATAATTTCTTCCAGGAAGTGGTTTATACATTTATAAGCCAGGAGTACCCTTCTAGAACTTGTTTAAATAACCCCAGAATAATTCCATAGTGTATTTGGGAGCCTCCTTTTCCATGTACTCAGTTAGAGTTTGGAGGACTCGGGCTTGCACTTATTGCTGGTGGTTTGTTTCCAGGAATGAGGATGCTGAGGTCATGTGCCGCTGGCCCGCACACAGCAGATCTAACCGGTACTGCAGGCACGTACGTGGTCAGAGGCCACACAGCCAGGGCCCTCCTGAGACTGGTCCATCAGTGCCCAGACAGCCTTATCCAGGAGAGTAATAGTCAACTTCAGGACAAGCCACACAGCCATCTGGTCTAGAAAGGGCATGACACCACGCTTTTGACATTATAGGCACCCACCTTTCCCATATGGCCATATATGGTCCCACCCATATAGGTGCCCACCCTTCCTCAAGCAGATAGCTTGTCTTATCTCATAATGACAGTCACCTCCAAAATAGAGATTATATCCCAAGTGGTTGGCAACTTGACATCAAATACAAACTTTATCAAGTATCCCAGAGGGGCCTGCTGGTAACCACAACTGGCAATATTTCTGATAAAGCTCACTGTCGTGTCTAGATTTGATGTAATAATCACTTCCCTTTTTGTTTGCTTGGAACAGACACCATAGAGGTCCTGCCTGGCTATTTCTCTTACCTCTTTGTGCATTTTCCCTACCCTGTCATGTTAGATTTTATTGATACAGATACTGACAGTGCAGAGCTCCCATGGTGGTTCGAGTGATAAGGGTTTGGAGACCACCAATAAGGATTATTTGTCATTAAAGAAAACAACAGCAACTCCCCCCCCCCCCAAAAAAAAAAACCAAACTACAGAAATTGTGGGTAGGATAGGAAAAGAGAACCTCGAGTTATGAAGATGCTAGACTTCCTGTGGGGAGAAGTGTGGCTTCACACGGTCATGATTGTGAGGATTGTGAGCCTGTTTTTTTTTTGTTGTTTTGTTTTGTTTTTTGTGTGGCAGGATTGCTCCAGCTATGGAAAGGTTTTTCACCAAAGTGGGGTTTTTATGTAGAGTGCATAGCCACGTACCAGAGGGAACAGAGAAACGGTCCACATGTGCTTTCCGGCACAAGGGTTGGCTCCAGGGTCCACTTGGCTCGGCGTGATGAAGAGTTTTGAAGCTAGTTCAGAGCACCCTGTGACCAAGAGATACTGAATAACCTTACACCTGGCCATGAACAAAAGGGCTGCCTGAACTCTCACTCGAATGAACTAATTAGAAAGGAAGAAAAGGATAGAGTGACCAGAACTCTCCGGAGAATACCAGGCAGCACCAGGGTACCCCCCACCCCGCCCCAGGAGCCAGAGGTGGTGACCAGCTGGTGGTAGAGGAGGGATAAGCAGGTTGGCACGTCCTGCCCAGAGCCTGCTCGGAGTCCCCTGCAGGGCTTTGGTCACAGGCAACATCTGCTAATTTGCCTCCCCTATGACTGGGTGGATCATGGATAGGATTGCTGGGGGCCGGAAGGAACTAACCCTCTGAATCCAGAAGATCTCAGTTCATGAGAAACCCATTTGAATCTTGGTGGGTGGAGATAATGCTGTTAGGTTTCCATTTTGGCAAACAGGGATGTCTGGTAAGCACCTGCATCCTGGAGGGGTGGCGGGCAAGATTCAGCACACACCCCGCCTCCCAAAACCTGGGAGAAGAAACCGGGGTTGGAGGGTGGGGGGTGTGTGTGTATTAGATAAAATCTAGACGTTGACATATTTTCTTGCCATCCAGTTTCAAATTTCCCAGGTTTTCTAGAAGGTATTTTACAAAGTACAATTCTTGGCCTATGAGTGGATTGTGGAGTCCATTCAGAAGGGCAGAACCAGTATTTTTGTTTTATTTTAAATTTTTTATTATGGAAGATATCCAATATATAGAATATTGGAGAGAAGAGAATGACGTCTTGCCATGTGCCTCTCACCCAGTTTCAGCAACTACCACCTCCGGGTCAGTCTTGTTTCGTCTACATTTCCTTTCATCTGTCTCAATTATTTTGAAGCCAGTTCCAAAACTTGTATCAGTTTGTCTGTAAATACTTTGATTTGTAGCCCTAAAAAGCAGTGATTAATCCCATTTTAAAATGACATACATAGAACAGAGGGAAGGTTAAGTCATGTTTTATTAAGCTGTTATTTCAGTTGTGTGTGTGTGTGTGTGTGCACAGTGTGCGTCTGCCTACAATGTAAAATGTATTTCTTACAGTGAGTCTCACACAACGTTCAAAGGTCATTGTTCTAGAAGACACTGTGTAGCACCCAGTCCTCACAGGCGGCCTCAGCATCCCCCCACGCCACCCCCTCACTGATTGCAGAGGAGAATGGGCTCAACCCAACAGGACAGAAGTGGTGGGGGGAGAGTTCTGGGGTGGGAGTAGGGTGGCCTGGACGGTGTGCTGTCCTCCCTCCAAAGGCACATTTGGGAAGGTTTCCCTAGGGGGAATCTGTGATGGGGGAAAAGTAAAAGGATAGGATAATATATGTTCACAGCCTCCCCCTTTGCTAAGGAGGCCTTGGCGCCCGGCCTTGTGTTGCTGCTGCGAATACAAGATGAATGGAAGGAGGCCTGGAAAAGCAAAATGCATCTGGCCAGTGAGGAGTTGAGCAGGAGCGGGAAGCGGCCACGAAGCTGGAGGGGGTCAGGAGGAGAGCTTGAGAACAGGGAGGGGGGAGGAGCCAGGAGAGCTTTCTGGGTGGCTGCTTGGGGACGGGCAAGGGTAGCTGAGGAGGGATTTTAGGATAATTTGCTCTGAGTCATGCAGTGTATCTTGTTTTAGGTTCATTTTAAAAACATCAGTAGAGTTTAAAATCCTTTCCACTGCTTTTTTTTTTTTTAAGATTTTATTTATTCATGAGAGACACACAGAGAGAGAGAGAGAGAAAGAGAGAGAGGCAGAGGGAGAAGCAGGCTCCAAGCAGGAAGCGTGATGTGGGACTCGAACCCAGGTCTCCAGGATCACACCCTGGGCTGAAGGCAGACGTGCTTAACCGCTGAGCCACCCAGGTGTCCCTTCCAGTGCTTTTTGGATGCGGAGTTAGTGCTTCCACGTAATGCCACTCCAGGAGGCATAGCTCAGGTTGTGTGGGTCAGGATGAACTGCTTCCAGTCGCCTCCATCCCCTACTTCATAAACCTCATTCTTGCTCTTCTTTCAACCTACAAGTTGGACACCCTTGCTTCCTTCCAGAAGGCTCCTCCTTGGTGCTTCCATAGCTCCTCCCCAAGCCTCCACCCACTGTGGTCATGTTACCACACTTCCAGCACCCACGGTGTTGAATGGTGGTTACAGCCCGCTGAGAAGCTTGAGGGCCAGGGCCCTGTCTGGTTCATCCCAGCATTCCCTGGGGCTGTGGCACATCCACAATCTTTGTGGTTTCTCTGTCTCCAAGGAAATGAGCATCCCACTGGGGTCAAGAGTAGGCTCTAAGTTTGTGATATGAACTACCCTGCATGCTTTCTGAGCTTAGAGCAGAAATGATAGATGGGAACAACAAAAACAACAAGAGTACAGATTTCTATGTGCTTTCAGTATACCAGGCACTGTCCTAGGTACTTCACACCCAGGAATTCCTATGAGCCTCCCAAGAATGCTCTGCCATGGGGACTTAGGGCTCTCAGTTTGCAAATCAGGAAAACAGCACGGAGAGGTGAACTGACTTGCCCACGCACCTACCACAGGAGAGAGAGTGGAGCTGTGCCATCTCGTTGCAGACTCTGAGCTCTTAGCCAGGGCCACAGACTGAGTGACAGGCAGGTGTTGATGAAGGAGGAGGACTCGCGTTGTTGAGAAGAGTGGAGGTAATTCTGGGGCATGTGTGAAGGTGCGGGAGGGAAGGATTTGGGTGAGTTCACTGCCTTCTGAAGCAGCATCTTTTGGAAGGGGTGCTGGGAAATTGGGTGGAATGGGCAGCACAGAGCCTGGTGATGGGGTTTAGAGAGGAGGTTTTTGGAATTAAGGACTCAAGTCTTTGGTTAGAGAGATGCTGTGATGAAGGCCACTACCCAGGAAGACGGTGTGTGGGGCCACAGGCTGGGAGATGTGTGTGTGTGGTGGTAGGTGAGAGTCAGGGGGTCTCTTAAAGGCTGTCAGAGGGTCCAAGACAGAGGCCTGAGGGTCTTCATGAGACAAAGGAGTTCCTCTCTGCCACACAGATGGTGAGAATGAGGACCACAGAGCAGATGAGAGATTTGAGAGAGGCGATCCACCGGACAATGACCCCCAGGAGGCACAAAATTCTCAATGGGAAGAAATAGAGGTGACCTCAGGGTCAACCTGTGGGAAAATGCAGGAGCCCCTAGAACGGCACCGTTCATGAAGACTCCAAATTGGCAAAAAGGTGAGCCAAGTTTAGGCAGGATGACAGTGAGTGATCTGCGAGCACCAGGACCCTTCTCCCGACCGCTCACTTCTACAAGCTCTGGCCCTGACCTTGACCTGCTAACTGGCCCCCTGAGAACCAGGCATTTCCCAACCTCAGGGTTTTCCTACAGGCCCTACTGCCCTCCTCCCCACCCTCCAGCTTTTCTGGCTTTCACTTTTCCATCTTCTGGTCTCTGCTTGAACTGCCACCTTCTTAAGGAAATGGTTCCTGCCACCCCTGAAACTAGGTTAGTCCACTCATTCACCTGCTCCCGTGGCGGCCAGCACTCTTCTTCACAAGTCTCGTCACACTAGTGATTGTGTCGTTCTGCAAGCCGGTAAGTATTTACTGAGCACCTACTATGGGCCAGGCGCTGCTCTGGGTGCTGCAGAGGCAGCAGGGACCAGGACAGAGCCCTGACACGGGTGGGGCTTACTTTCTAGGTGCAGGGTGACAGAATAAAGGAAAGTTAAAAAATAAAGAAACGGGAACCACGTCAGAGATTGAGCAGTAGTCTGTGAAGAATTAAAACAGGGTGCCCTCATACTAGGAGATGTTGGAGCTAAAGGCTGAATAGCAAGAGTCAGCCAAACCAAGACCAGGGCCAGCAGCTGGTGCAAAGGCCCTGAACTGGGAACGAGTTTGGCCTGCCGCCAGAGTGAAAGACCTCATCATTGGAATGTGGTGGATGAGGGCAAGAGTCACGTCAAATGACGTCTGAGAGGCCAGATCACTGAAATAGGGACACGGAGTTTAAAAGTAAGGAGACAGAGATGGAAGCTTCCTAAGTGCAATGGAAGCCACTAGGAAGCCATTGATCAGAGGAGGCTCATGCTGGAATTCCTGTTTCTGAAAGCTACTCTGGATGCTGTAAGGAAAGTGGATGAAAGGACAAGAATGGAAACGAGAAGGTGGTTATTTTAGCAATCTGGTGAGGGAGGATGGTGGCTCGCCCCGGGATGGAGATGCCGAAGCTAAAGGAAGAGTGGGTGCATTCAGGATAGGCCTTGGAAGTAGACTCAACAGGGCTGCTCACCGGGTTGGGTGCGGGGGAGACAAAGGAAAGAATCAAGGGACAACTTGTCTAGCTTGGGATTGGAATTATAAGAAGCCAATTATTGGGACGGAAAAGAATGTGAGAGAGGGTGGGAGCAGGGGAAGCATCCGGAGTTCTGTCTGGGTCAACTTGGAGATGCCTATTAAGATATCTCAGTTGATATCTAAGTTGGGGGCCCTCCAGGAGGCTGGTGTATACCAGTCTGCGGTGCTGGGTAGGGATCAAGGCTGGAGATACGAATTCCTGGCCCTCAGCCTACAGACGGTACCTCAAGTCAAGAGCCTGGTTGAGATCCCCAGGAGCTTGTTTGCTTTCTGATTAAAGTGACGGAGAAGTCACTGTGACTGTGAAGGAAGTGGGATCCGAGCTCAACTAGACGCGGTGGCCTCTGGGGACACTTCGTGTAAAGACTGAGAAGGTGGGTGGGGGATTCCACGTGGGTTAGCAGCCACATCCTGGGGTGGCAAAGGAGTTCCCTGGTTATTTCTATGATCTCAATGAAAAATGTGAAAAGCTACTAGCAGAGCATGAGAGCAGGGAAGGAGGTGTCGGAAGTTGGGAATGCTTGATGGACTTTTGTTCAGTGTCTTTCTTTCCAAAAGAGTGTCTGCCCCCTGGAAGCCAGAACTGGATCTGTCTTATTCATGGCTTGTCGTACCTTGCAAGTTGCACACATAGTAAGTGTCCAGCAAACAATGTTTACATGAACGAGTCAGCAGTTGAATAAAAAATTAGCCGCCTCTTCCAGTTACTTATCGCTGCGTAACAAACCACCTCGAGACTTTGTGGCTTAGAGCAACCACTTATTAGCATCTCTCACCGTTCTGTGGTTTTGATAAGCTCACCTGTTGTTCTCACCTGGGCGGCAGTCAGATGGCAACGAAGCCTGAAGTTATCTTACGGCTTCTTTATTCCCGTGGCTGGAGCTTGGGCTGTGATATCTGGGCCCCTGGGGGGCTGGTTGAGCATCACTGTCTCCCTGAGGCTTCTCCTTGTTGCTGGTGTGGGCTTTCTTATGGCATGGTGGTCTCAGGGTAGTTGTGGCTGGCTGCCCCAGGGCTGGCTTCTCCTGGAACTAGAGTTCCCAGAGACTCCGGTGGAAGTTGCAAGGCTTCGGAAAAACCTAGCCTTAGAAGTTTCACAGTGCTCCATCCCTGATGCCCCGTGGGTCAGAGCAGTCACAGGCCCCTCAGATTCAGTGGGGGGAAGGAATAGACTGCATCTCTCAATGAGGGAAAGAAGTGATGGTGGTTTCTTGGAGACAAGCTAGACATCCATGGGACTGTGTCCTGTAGACCTGGAGTGTGGGGGAAAGGATAGAACTAGAGACAGAAGGTAGCAATCAGAGAGATCGGGAGCTGGATTCAAGAGAATGGATTAGATCCCTTAAGGGAGGAATTGTAGGGAGGCTGAGCTTTGGAGGCCGCCCCTGCCCACACACATTCCCTAAATCAGAGGATAGAAAAAAGGAAGAGGGATGAGGGATCTGGGAGGGAGAGAGGCAAAGAAGGGAGGGGGAAGGACCGAAGGAAAGAGTGGGGGGAGGGAGATAGCGAGGGAAGGAGGAGCGAAGAGGAGGAGGGAGGGGAGACAAATATTAGAGGACTTGGTATCCACCTTCAGCGTGAGGCATAAATAAAAGCCCGCTTCTCTGAAGGGTAAAACCAAATTCTCCAATCTGTTTATTTTTAGAGTCTACTAAGTCTACTCGATAAAATTGATAGTAGTTGCTGCTTTAACCCTAATGGGTACAGAACCTTAAGGTGTTCTGCTCGGGTCTGAGAGTCCAGCTGCACCCAAAGGTGCTGCAGTTTGGTGCAGGTTCAAGCCAGCGTCTACGCGGGCTCGTTGCCCTGGATTCTCTTTGTGAAGATCACCACTCACACAGCCCCTGCTTAAGTCTCACACCAGCTTCACAAAGCAGCGAGGTGGGTTGGGTTCTGCATATGAAAAAGGGTAACGGTTATGCCAGATTTAAAGTTGGCTTTGGCCTGGGGTCACTTATCTGGCTCCTCCGATAATGTTCTTTCTTTCTTTGCCAATTAAGCCAATTCCTGAGTGTACTTTGTAGCCGAGGCTCAGTTTTCATTGAGAAATGAGATTTTATCTTTGCAGAGCAGGGAAGGGAAAAAGCATAAAGCAGCGGGTCCTGTCAAAAGGAAAGGTGAATTCAATGTCAAACGATGGAACTGCAAAATTAGAGAGCCAGAGGCTCTAATGAGGAGGAATAAAAGGACAGAGACAAAAGGCAGCAGGAGATGATGGAAGGGAGAAGTCAAGGGGCTCCGTTGATCTGATATGTTTTCTCTTGGAACTAGGAGGCAGCAGTGCTGCAGCCTTGCAGCCAAGGACAATGGCTCACTTCATTATTCACTTTTTAATTTCACTTTATTTATTGTAAAAATCATGCAATGTGTGTGATTAAAAAAAAACGATAGCCAAATTAAAGTGTAGTTTACCATCTTTTTACATTCGTGGACATCTGCAGATGATGCTCCCGTTCTTACACAGATGCTTCCTGCCTTCTGCTCCAGGCTCCGAGCTGAGACTGGGATCAGAGTCTTGGATGCGGCCCTGAGTCTGTGAACTGTTTATGGGAAGCAATTACTCCTTGTTTAAGGTAAATCCCACGTTGAGACGGTCTCAACACGGGAAGTTTAATGTTGGACACTTAACGTTGATGCTGGAAGTTACTTCCAAGCTCATGAGTCCCTATCTTTCATTTCACAGATGAGAACACGCAGGGACCAGGATCCCAGTGATCCACTTACTCACTTCATGCAGAAGGCGGTGAATTTCCCAAGAGATTTTGTAGATAAAATTGTACAGATTCCTCCCAAAGGATTGTTAGTAGTCAACGTGTTATTCCCCTCTCCACTATCCAAATGAACGCATCCCGGTCATAAATGTTTTGAACCAAGTCACACCAGAGTTGGCGAGGTCTTCTCAGCCTCACTTCCAGTGACTTCTTTGAAGTCACCATTGTGGGCTTTGTAAACTTCTTGACAAAGTTAGGCCTTTAGTTCTGAATAGAAAATACCTACATAGTGACACTATATTAATTAGGGTTACCCCACTGCTGTAATAAATAAAACTCCTAATCGGTGGCTTTGCATGATATTTGGTGCCATTGGCACAATCTTTGTGCCACGGGCAAATTATTTAGCTTGTTTGTGTGACAGTTTCCTCATCTGCAAAACGAGGATGGTGTTGTCTTGTGTATTAAGTGAGTTAGCGGGATCCCTGGGTGGCACAGCGGTTTGGCGCCTGCCTTTGGCCCAGGGCGCGATCCTGGAGACCCGGGATCGAATCCCACATCAGGCTTCCGGTGCATGGAGCCTGCTTCTCCCTCTGCCTCTCTCTCTTTCTCTCTCTGTGACTATCATAAATAAATAAAAATTAAAAAAAAATAAGTGAGTTAACATTTATAAAGCCCTTAGAATAGTGCCTGGCCTGTAGTAAATCTATATTAGTGGTCTTTTTTTTTTTTAAAGATTTTATTTATTTATTCATGAGAGACAGATAGAGAGAGAGGCAGAGACACAGGCAGATAGAGAAGCAGACTCCATGCAGGGAGCCTGATGTGAGACTCGATCCTGGGACTCCAGGATCACCCCTTGGGTGTGAAGGCAGGCGCTCAACCGCTAAGCCACCCAGGCATCCCTATTTGTAGTTTATGAATGCATGAAGTGAATGAACACATATTCCTTTCTTGCTCACTCACAGCAAATCTGTTGGTTTTGCCTGGGCTCAATCAGGGCCCAGCTTCCTTCTTTCTTGGGGCTCCGCTCTCCTTGACATACTCCGGGTCTTCTCCTTCCCCCAGCAGCAGCCAGCTTCATGCCTTCTTCTTCCTGACATTGAAATTGGAAATGATCTAAGTTGGCCGAGGAGGGGGAGGACCCTGATTTAGCAGCCACTACAGAAGAGACCTCATCTGAGGGGTGTCAATAATGACTCCCACCTCCTTGGGCTCTTCTGAGAATTGTATCAAATAACACATACGAAGTCCCTGGCACACGGTAGCAACACGTATGTATCACTGCTTGTTAACATTTGTCTCCTATATTTTAGCTATTTTCCTGCCCCCTTTCCTCCTCCTTCTTCCAGCCTTTCCAAATAGGTACACATGTGTGACATTATTTTTGTGAGTATTTAATGACACTTTTCCATAGTGGTAGGACTATATCTCAGAATAAGGATTGATGTAGTCTAAAAGCATCTTCGTCATTAACAGAGGCAGCCACGCGGACCAACTTTCAGTCTGAATCCTCCTTCATCCCTTCCCAGGCCAGCAGTGTGGCTCCTGGTGAGGAGGGCTGAGCAGTGATGGGGAGAGCAAGAGGGTGTAGAAACGGGAGACTTTGTGTTCTTACCCCGTGTCCCTTTTTTTCAAAGTAATTTCTTTGATTTTGGAAGTCGTTCAGTAATGTAATGTAATGTAATGTAAGTATTTTATAAATAACACCAAGGAAAACTTCATAATCACATATTTACAATGTCTTGGTTGCTTCATTATATCCATTATATATGGGTTTTATTAGTTTCAGCCTCAGATGAGACATTATTCCTCTTATTTCCAGCTGCTCGAGGAAGGAGCACCGTGTGGCCAGGCTTCGTGTGTTGCCCACAGGAGAGCTCTCGTAGTACTTCCTCTTCAAAAGTAGCTTTAGCACATTCATGTTATAAAGTGCAAAGAATTAAAGTTACTCTCTTTGAAACTTTGCAATTCTCCTAAGATGGCTCAAGACACTTCAGCTAATGTGTTGCTGGACTGAGTGAAGTCATCGATAGCCAACAGTGTTCCAGTTGGCTTGATGACAGTGCAGCTAATGTGACTATTTCTTCTAATGACACCCCGCAATATTAAACACACTGGTGTTCAGGTCCCCTCCCAGAGTGATCACAGCACACTCTGCAGACCCAGGCACATGTTTGCCCTCAAGCTCCCATTCAAATGGGCCTCAGGGTGGAGAACCACTGGACTAAACACTCATAATTCCTCCTAGATTTGTATATGAGCTCCTGATTATTTTATTTTTGTAATAGTGGCGAGTTTACTGCTATTAATTATATATATGTGAAAGTGGGGTGCTCCAAGACACCAGTCCACTGGCTGGGCACAAAGGCCCCCCCGGTGTTTGTGGGGCCTGCTATGGTTCACTTCTCTCAAGCCCAAGAGGGGATTCACTTGGCTTCTGGGGAATGAGGTGGGTGATGCTGCTGGTGGCACCTTCTGGCTGAGAGTCCTGCAATGAGGCCTCTGTCAAAGCGGGAGGGTCCCATAGCCATCGGAGGTGGCTTAGTCTTGACATCCCAACCTGTTGTGTTTTTGTGTTATTGCTGAACCCTCTCCCATCTCTCCTCATAGTCTCATTAACCTCTCATCTAACCGGGTCACTGTGATAGGCAAGCTTTACTAATTGTGTCCCCATGCAAACGAGATCCTCTGTGTTACCATTGCATAAGTTGTGAAAATAAAGGACAGCTGTTGGCACGAGGTGGCCCGAGGAAGAAGACATATCATCGGTCCCACAGGTGGGCACTTACACAAACATTTCCCGAGCACCTGCGTTTGCCACGTCCAGCCTTGTGCTCGGGACTGAGGCCAGCAGCATCTGCTAGAAATTCCAAATTCAGGCTCCTCCCCAGACCCACTGAATGCTCAGCTGATTCAGATGCACATGAGATGGAGAAACATGGAACTGAGGCCTGGAGGTGACTGTGGTAGAGTCCTGTCTACCAGGAGCTCCTGGCTTCTGGAAAAAAAAAAAAAAAAGTTTTTTTTAAAAGGTAAAAACATGATTTCAGAAAAATATACAGTGAGTCTGTGTCCAAGCTTAATTTCATTCATTAATGAGGGGATCAACAAAATGGCAAAACTGGTTAAAAAGAAGATAGGAAAAATGGATAAATTTAGACAACAGAAAAAAAGAGAAAATGCTGGAATAAGATTGCAAAGTTCAGAGCAAAACTGGTTCATGTCTTACAGACACCTAAAAACCTTAACCTTTGGGTTTATTTTTTGAATGAAGAGAAACAGGTTGCCTCTTTTCTGGATAAATGTCGTTTGCAATGTATCTTTCTTCTACAAATTAACACCTAACTTTGCCAGAGTGTGGCCTTGGCCTCCAATCCATAGAAAGTAATAAGTCAAACGAAGTTAATTTCCCCTTAGGCCTGTGTGTGAAATGATGCTTGAGTGTGACTTTGAAAGCCTCTGTGGTTATCTGAAGTTCGGAGTAATTTTTCTCAACAATTCAGAGAGGCGACAGATTTAGAAATAAATACTTGCAGTGAAATTTCATAAGTGATGACACCAAGAGCTAACACGTTTGGTGTGTTGGGGGCTGTTTTCACGTATTTGCTCTCTCAGTCTCTGTCACAACGCTGTGAGGCAGGGCCTGGTGTGCTGCCCATTTGACAGAGGGTGAAACTGAGGCAATCAGGCTCCAGAGGGCTTAACTGTCTTCCCTGAAAAAAATAGCTAAGGGGACAGTAGGCTGTGTGTGTGTGTGTGTGTGTGTGTGTGTGTGACTGAAGAAGGGAGGTAGGCCGAGGGTGGACTTGATGCATTCCCATTTTTCATTTCTAAACTTGAATCAGACAATGAGACAAGGCGATTGTCCGTGATGTGGGCTGCCTGGAAACCCTAAGATTTTTGTCTGTGCAAAATGCTTGTTACACTGTGCCAAACTGGACCACTGCTCTTGGCAATCAGACCTTGTGCGTCAGCTCATTAAACCATCATTCCCCATCCTAAGGCTAAGACAGTTATGTTGGCACGTTTAGGAGAGACAGGGGAGGGAGACCTGAGTGTGTGTTATCATTCACTGGGATGGATGTGTCAGTGTTCTTTGTTTAAAAAAAAAAAACAACACAAAAAACAGGATTTCATGAGAATCTGGCATTCTCTAGAGCCTGGGTCAGTAGGGGCCTCCAAGGCTCAGTTTGGTATCTAGAACCCACTTCAGCAAAAGGCCAATGAGGGGTCAAAACGAGTTGCTCTTTTCTTTTCTTTTCTTTTCTTTTCTTTTCTTTTCTTTTCTTTTCTTTTCTTTCTTTTCTTTTTTTTTTTCTTCTTTTTTTTTTTTTAAAGATTTTATTTATTTATTCATGAGAGACACACGCAGAGAGAGAAAGAGAGGCAGAGACACAGGCAGAGGGGGAAGCAGGCCCCATGCAGGGAGCCTGATGCAGGACTTGATCCCAGGACTCAATCCTAGGACTCAATCCCAGGACTCCAGGATCACACCCTGGGCCGAAGGCAGGCGCCAAACTGCTGAGCCACCCAGGGATCCCCGAGTTGCTCTTTTCTAATTAAATGAATCCACAATCTAATCCTCTAAAAATAAAAAATACAGAGGAAGGGATGCTCTAGCCCATAACCCAGAGAAGGTGTTAGTACCCTGTCCCACTGTTGTGCCTTTTTGTAGCTGGCGAGTGGTTTAAGTTGGAGTTAGAACTTGATGAGCCAAATTGTCCTCCCCAGCCTCCTTTTGTTTTGTCACAATCGGTTGCACGTGCAGAACTGTTTTCATATGTAATTGCTCCCACAAGGGGGTAATTGCACCCAAAAGTGGTTGGTTGCACCAATGGCAGGAGCAATTAGTAACAAAAACGCAAATAATTGCAGGCATTCAAATTGCAGTCTTAAAAAAGGGACACCCAGTAGAAGTCTGACTGAAGATTTGGCCCACTCTCCTTTTTCCACTGGAAGTGCACTTGTTATTTGAAACCAATATTGTAATCTCTGGACCTGCCTAGACTTTCCACACCTCCAGGGGCCTCTTGGGAATCATGTACGGTACAGGACCAAAGAGAAACCCGACTCATCCCAAATGTCAGCTCATTTAGGAAACCGGAAAATGGAGCAACTTAGAGTCAAATTATATTGGGGGGAGGGGGAGAATGCAGAGCGGGGGAGAAAAGCACAGACAATTGAACAAATGCATTTTTTTTTTAATCATAACTGAATCTTCTATTTCCCTACATGCAACTTGGGAGAAAACAGTCACAGAAAGAGTATAATGAAGTTATTTTTTTTTAAAAAAAGGATTATTTATTTATTTATTTATATCTGAGAGACACAGAGAGAGAGGCAGAGACAGGAGCAGGCTCCCCGTGGGGAGCCCGATGTGGGACTGGATCCCAGGAACCCCAGGATCACACCCTGAGCCCAAGGCCGGTGCTCAACTGCTGAGCCACCCAGGTGTCGATCCCATAAAGTTAGTTTTTACTGACTCAGCCACTAATCACAGAGTTACAGCAACTCTAGCTACACATCCTTCCCATCCCCTCTCCCCACCCAATTGTTCCCAAACAGTGTAGGATCACCTTAACCTGCCTCCGTGCTTTGCACACGTTCCCTGAGCCAGGCTTCCAGCTGTCCCCCCTCCAGGTAGCACTGGGCTGTGCCAGCTGGCTTCGGCTCTTTGCTGCCCTGGTCAGCAATATTGTTGCCTCCCAGCCCCGCCGTGAAATGGGAAAAAACACTTTTGTCTGTTTGTGTTACACCCATGGGTTAACATGGGCCACAAGGGAATGTGTCTTTCTGTTCTCAAAGCCTTCTAGAGGTTTTAGTGAGACACCTGTCCTCTGTTCTCATGTTTCATCTCTCCAGCTCTAGCCAGAGACCTATAGGTGAAGGGGTACAGGGGGGAGCTAATAGGGGGGGGAAGGCCAGCCCAGGGGGCGACGAGAGCTCTGCATCCTCCATCATACTCCAAGTCACTCCTGCACGCCCATTTGCACACACCGATCCTCCTTCTTTGAGGAGTTTGTTCCCATTAGCTTCCCGGACTGTCGTGCAAACACATGGGCTCCTGTTATTGGTCCACAGTGTTCCAGAGGTACCTGGACAGGCCTGAATTTTTCCAGAAACCCAACCTAAGCTGTCTTTGGGACCCCAGCTACAAAGGAATTGGTTGACAGAGAAACATGGCCCTGGGGAAGACAGGAAGGGAAGGCTGGATATACAGCCAAGTGTTTTACAGCAAGGAAATAGTGAGCTCCTAAGGATTCCAGGCCCACCAGGGCCAATGCCACCAAAAGAATGAAGAAAAACTCTGGTGATGTGTGTATTGTTTAGCAAAGCTTGGGGAATAAGTTCGCCACATGAATCAATGCCAATCCAACTGGAAGAACGTGGAAGAAATAAAAGAATGTATAATGCATTTTCTTTTTCTTTTTCCTTCTTTCTTTCCTTTTTTTTTTTTTTTTGCATTTTCTTCCATTACAAATAACACTTCAGTTTTGCTTGCAGGATGGAGGTAGATTTGCAGTGCTTTGAGGTGAAAAGCAGGGGGTGAGGGGTGAGGGCATTTGTTGACAAGCAACAATTTGGAGAAAACATCGGGCCACCTGTGGGCAGAGCGTATTTAAAAACCAAAGGTTGGCCCAGCAGTGGAGTTCTCACTGCTGCTCTGGGCCTGTGTGAGCTCTTAGCTCTTTGTCAAGTTACTAATAGCCTCCTCCGCCCAGCGCTGGGGAAGAAATGTCGCCTTCCATTTACTCCTGCTGTTTGTAGCATCTGGGATGCTGCTCCATCATCCTGCCAATAGAATTCTCCCTCCCTTTGTTGCCGTAGCAGGTCTCGCAAAAGGTTTACTTTGCAGAAAAAGAGAGGAGCATTAAGTAGTCAAAAATGACTAAGTTGGGGGGTTCTAAAGTGGTTTTCTTCCAACTGGGAGAGGGAGTATAAAGAAAAAGAGCCCGGTGCTAGGACACTTAAGAAGGTCCCTCAGGTATGTGACATCAGATGGAATGTGGTCGGCCAACGATTGGGTTTGGGTAACCCGAGAAGGTAAGATCATTCTGAGTCCTCGTGAATCCCCTTGGGGAGCAGTGGTTGCCCATGTTGTCCCCCAACTAAAAGAAATCCTATGACTGTTTGTGGAAGGAATTCTGGGCGTACAGGCGGCAGGCGGATTCTGTTTTCCTACCGTGATGACCTGGTGTGGGGTCAGCAGAAGGAGTCGCTGTCGGTGGCTCCGTGGGACGATGACTTGCCAAGGGAAAACTGGACTTCTGCTGGACTTTTCATGTGTTGCAGAGAAGAGCCTTCCTCCCTATTTGCTTACGCTAAAATTAACTTAAGCTGGGAAGAAGGCTTTAACCGCTTGCTTAGCCTTTCCAACCAGATATTATTGGGAGACTGGTGCGTTAGCTAAAAAAATCACATTAAAATGTAAACCATTGACATGTACTTCTAGATTAGAAGGAGGCCGTGGAAGCCGGGATGGCAAAGCAGAAATGTCATCTGTTGAGAGCTCTGGGTAGATTGATGCTGGGCTGTTGGGGTGTGAGATGATGGTTTTGGAAGAGCATGGAGGACAGGGAGTTCTGGGGCAGCAGAGGGAGGGAGAGCAGGGCTTTTCAGGATACAATGGATGTCTCTTGATTTTACCTGATTTGCCATTTCCCCTTTGTCCATTAAAAGCATGCTCCTTTTCCTTTGGGGGCACCATGCTTCTCCTACTCCATGTGGTCCTGGAAGGATTAAGTTCTCCTCCCTCCTTCCCCACCTCTTGACCAGTCAGAGGTCTCCATCCTCCAGGGCACTGGCCTTCCCTGTGACAGGATGTATAGACATGGAGAGAGAGATGGCTTCTATTTTACTGTGAGGTTTCTAGTTGCAGGAACCGTGTGAGCCTGGAGCTGCCAGAGGCAATTTCCCACAGCAGTGTGGGAGAAAGCGTATGTGGAGGAAAGCCATCACAGGAAAGCGGAGCCAGGAGGTGGAAAGAGAAACATAGTTGGGAGGGCATCACTAAAGGTGCTGGGTCCAAGCAGGCCTGAAGGGGAGACACTTCCAGTACCCCTTTGTCTCAAGAAGGTGGGAGTTGGATTTTTATCATTTGAAACCAAATATACAGGGAATTAGAGACTAGGAGAAGTCAATGGATTTTATTTTTTAAAATATTTTATTTTATTTATTCATGAGAGACACAGAGAGGCAGAGACACAGGCAGAGGGAGGAGCAGGCTCCATGCAAGGAGCCCGATGTGGGACTCGATCCCAGGAATCCAGGATCATGCCCTGAGCCAAAGGCAGATGCTCAACCGCTGAGCCACCCAGGCGTCCCAGGTCAATGGGTTTTAATAAGAGTGGATACACACGCTGTGTTTTAACTCTAAGGATTTTAAAGGCCCTACAAAGCAAAGATGCCACATGTTTTGT
Source organism: Canis aureus (assembly GCF_053574225.1). NCBI lineage: Eukaryota > Metazoa > Chordata > Mammalia > Carnivora > Canidae > Canis > Canis aureus. The sequence continues at coordinate 7,854,872 of NC_135632.1, read as the reverse complement.
GTTTCTTTGAATGTGACTTTGCTCTGGGATAGAAACGTGTAGACTTGGACTGTCCTTGGGAAAGCTATTTCATCACTTCATTTCCTCTTTTGTAATATAAGTAGCAATAATATATTGTAAGATAGTAGTGCCCCCCTCGAGTAGGTTAATACATATATGAGTCTTCGAATGATGCCTGGCAAGGTAAGTGCTCAGCACATTTATACATCCTCATCTGTCCTGCTCTCCTTGCATCTTCCTTCTCTCTTCCTTCCTCTCCCTCCCCAACCTCAAGTATCCACCAAAAGGTAAAAGAACTGGGAAAGGGAAAGGGGGAATTTAGAGACTAGAAGCTTCTGCATTGAATGAGGATAGAAGTAAATCTGATAACCACACACATTCATTTAAAAAGTTGTCTGTCACACATGGACTAAACATCAACAAGTCATTGTATTCACATTAGCTCCCTGCGTCTTCTTGGCCAGTGTCTGCGTGTGTTTTCTGGTATAAAAATTTAAAGACCATCTGCAAGGCTACAGAGAATTTATTCAACTGATTTACCTATGTTAATAACTTGGAATAGTGAATGATCTTAACGTGATACACGGTATTAGGTAACTCAAAGAAATCATAGGACTTAGGTCAGGGATACATGTTTGTTTTCCCAGCTGCTTGATTATTTTTACACCAAATAATGCTATGGCCAAAGGCAGAGACAATTTACCATGAAATGAATATAGTCTGAACCTCAGGGATGTTTTTTGTGCATGGCCCCTTCCAAGGCCCTGAAGAAATGTAAGCCGTGTGCTCTCATCTTCACATATTTTTTTTAAGATTTCAAAAAGTAAAATATTTTGCATTACTTTTTAGAAGAGAGACCCCAATATTACATAAGCTACAGCCTCCATAAAACCTGTACCCATCCCTTGTCACTCCTTGACACTTATACTAAGATTCCTAATTTTTTTTTTTTTTGAATAATCAACCCAAACTTGAGAATGAGACCAAGAAAAATAATCAAACCAAGCTTGGAAAAAAGACCAATAAGTCTATGTGAAAATAAGCCCACACAGCCTTTCAATAGCATTCTGGGGCATTGCTTCACAAAACCACCAATGAGCATTTAATTGTCTAAGGGGATATGTCTTCATTTGACTCCTTTTTTTAAACACTAATGTTTAATGGTCCCAAACTTTGTGAAATTACATGTTAACTTGTAGATTTTTTTTTGTCTGGTAGAGATGTAAATGCTTTTTGTCTGGCAGAAAATGTAACCTCAAAAATTATGGTCTTATAACCAGTTTTGTATTGAATCTAGCAATCTCTTCTATTTTTTTTTATTGCCTCTAAGTTCCCAGTCCCTCAGCACTCTTTGCGCCAGCTTCACTGTCTTAGTAGTTTCCTCATTAATGATTTGAATAAAATCTTTGACATTTGTTCATGCTATATTTGTACAACTTTTTGTAAATTATACTGTGATGGAATGTTAAGCTCACTGAAGAAAATCCTTCTGCCCATAATTCACTATGACATGTCCTTGGACATGTCACACTCTTTATGTTACCTTAGGTAGGGGTCAGCCTTCTGACTTGGCTTCAACTCTCACCCCAAAACCTGATAATCTCTTTCATTTCATGGCACAGAGCCCCAACTTTGAAGGCCTGCATGTAACCTTTCTGAGCCTCAGTCTTCTCATCTATAGAATGAGGATTGTTATTGAGGCGCCTGGCTGGCTCAGTCAGTAGAGCACGTGACTCTTGATCTCAGGGTTGTGAGTCAGAGCCCCACAGCGGGTGCAGAGATTTCTTAAAAATATCCTAAAATGAGAATTGCTGGTAAGACTACCTAAGCTGAGCTCTATAAGGCCCAGTATAGCACATTATATAGTAACCCTCAATAAATGTCAGTATCTTTCTTGTCTTAATATCCTTCCAGTTACCCAAGGCAGCTCCAGATTTCCCCAGAACCCAAAGTGGAAGTTGAAAAGATTAGACCCACAACTGTGCTTCCTTGGCAAGAAAAAAGTTTAGCAAAAAGCAATCAGACCATAGAGCCCTTCTCCTTCTTTGATTGTGGTTTATATGGCTCTGTCAGTCCCAAGAATCACCCAGAAGCAAAGAATAATTCCCTCCTAAGTGGTCTCCTCCTGAACCTACTACTTGTTTCTCCAATAGTGACTTAGTCAGCTGGTGCTGCTGTAACAAAATACCATAGAATGGGTGGCTTAAACAACAGAAAACAATTTTCTCAGAGTTCTAGAGGTTGGAAGTCCAAGACCAGGATGTCAGTCAGCATGGTGATGTTCTGATGACGGCACTCCTCCTGGCTTTCCATCATCCACCTTCTCACTATGTGTTCACATAGCCTTTCCTTGGTCCATCTCTTCCTTCTTCCTCATCTTATGTAATCGTATAAAGCCACCAGTCCTATTGGATTAGGACTCTCCCCTTATGACTTCATTTAACTTAATTATCTCCTAAAAGCTCTGTCTCCAAATATAGTCACATTGGGATTAGGGCCTCAACCTACGAATCTATGGACAGGGTACAGTTCAGTCCACAGCAGACAATTGAGACCTTGACCACTCGTGCAACTTTTTACCAGGTGATTGATTCCATTTCAATAAAGTATTACCTGTCTTTCCCTCTTCTAAGTTTTCAGTCTTGGAGGTAAAAGGAGATGTTCCAAGTTTATTCCTCCAATTTTTTCAGAACCCACCCCCCCATTTCCAGAACTAGCATCAAGGTAAAAATGATTTACACAATCTATATTTTTGGACAAACTCCATGGAATGAGGACATATAGGCAGGGGGGCATGAAACTGTTCAACTGGAATGGCCAGAGTGGAACATTGTTTTAGCAACCTCTGTGTCTTCTGGCAGAGGGACTCTCTGTCCAAGACACTGGGATCCTGGACCATCATTTGCTCCATTTGTCTTTGTAACACTCCCCAACCTCCCTCCACTCACGAGTTAGCACCTTTAATTGTTCATATTCTATTACTATTTCTGGCTCTTTAAAGGACATATTTTAGCTTCCTCTATCTTTAGAGACACCCACAGGTCCCTTTCTACCTTCATTTATTAACTCTTTCAAAAAGTGATTGCCAAGGAAGTCATTGAAATGTTTTCAGAAAAGAGACAAAAGGATTAGATTTGTCTTAAGAAGGGCACCCAGGGCTCTCAGGAATTTTACTTTCAGTCAATATGGAGGAACCAGGACCAGATTTATCCTCCTGCCATAAACAACTAGAAAAGCAAACAAAATATATGAAACAGCAGTTCTCAGATCTACAACAAGCAGAATTGTGCAGAATTGTGATCTATAATAGAGGGGAAAGAAATGAGATGATCCCTGGGGCAGCCGCAGCTCACTGCCTGCAGGTTCTTTCTAGGCTACAGCACCGAGAAGAGGAACCAGTATAGCTCAAGAACCTCACTGAATTGGGGAGACAGAGATCAGAATTTGGGGGGAAGTCAAGGCAGCTAGAATTTTCTGAGTATTATATCGGAAAGGAGAGGGGGCAAGAGAGAAGAGAGGGAGAGTGGTAGAGAGAGAAGAGAATGCTCTGGAGATCTATAGAGGAAGATCCTCAAATGTTTGGCTGAGTATATGCCTACACATGTATCAGAGGCAGGGAAAGAGCCACTGGAAAGGAATAACACAATGACTGGAGCTGAATTGCTTATATGCCAGCAAGCTAGAGTAGAAAGACCTTATAATATAAGGAACATTGAGTATAATCCACAGAAGGTTATTGTCTTAGTAGTACAGCTAAATTGGCCATATGTTAAAGAGTGCTCTGAAGTCCCCTCAACAGAGCGGGAAAGCAAATCTCAAGAGTCCAAATGATTCCTATAACTTTCTTGTGCACCAGAATAGAATCCAATACTATTTCAAGGAATGTCACAAAATCCAATATGTAATCCTCACAAGTGTTCGACATCCACTTAGGACAAGAAATATTATCACGAGTAAAGTGGGACATTATATAACACTAGAATAAGCTCTAATAATCCTAAATGTGCATGCACTTAACACAGAGCTTCAAAATACATGAAGTAAAACTGATGGAACTGAAATGAGATATAGACAAATCCACAATTAGAGTTGGAATCTTCAGCATTTCTCTTTCAGTAAGCAACAGAACAAGTAGACAGAAAATCAGAAAGAATATAGCCACAAAACCTGTACATAAATATTCATAGACATTGTTCATGGTGCCAAAAAGGAGAAACAACCCAAATGTCCATTAACTGATGATTGGTTAGACAAAATGTAATACAGTTGATAAAGTCACCATGAACATGAAATTAGCGAACATCAAACCTCTAGGGGAAATACAGGGTTAGGTTCTCGTGTGAATCTTTGGTCACAACATTTTGGTCAGTTGATCAATTCACAATCTTCTTTTATGTTTGGCTCTGCTTGGAGATACCTTATTTATTTAAAGACACTGGATTCATTACCATTGGGCTCAGAGCCAACAGCACTATAGCTCATGTCTGAACAAAGCTCACCTACCACTTGCATTTTCTCTACTCTCTATAAAGCACGTCGCAGCCTGCTTGTGCTTAGGAACACCCGACAACACTTCAGGATTATTTTTGTGGGACCATTTTAAACAGCAAAATCATCAACAAAAAGCACACAAAAAATGCAAAAAGCATGGCACTAAATAGACTGAAAAAAGGACACTCGTTTATAGTTAAGACAACTGAAGCAAGATGCTTGTGCGTTGCCTTGCGTGATCTCAGCTGGGAATCTCTGCATAGGGTGACTCCAAGTTTTTGCTACTCTGCACATGGGATAAATGACCACAAAAGTGCTGTGAGTATTGATATTGGGGTTACAAATAAATGTTAGTGAGTAGGTGAATTAGCAAATGTAGAATCTGAATAATTAGGATTGACTATACATCATATTGTGGAATATTCTTTGGCTAGAAAAAAAATGAGGGGCACCTGGGTGCCTCAGTGGTTGAACATCTGCCTTCACCTTAGGTCATGATCCCAGGGTTCTGGGATCCAGTCCCGCATCAGGATCCCCGCAGGGAGCCTGCTTCTCCCTCTGTCTGTGTCTCTGCCTCTCTCTGCGTGTCTCTCATGAATAAATAAATAAAATCTTTAAAAAAGAAAAAGAGAATGAAGTTCTGATACTTGCTACAACACGAATGAAACTTAGAAAACATTATGCTAAGTGAAAGGAGCCAGACACAAAAGGCCACAGATTGTATGATTTCACTTTTATGAAATGTCTAGAATAGGCAAAATGAGAGGTTGCTAGAGGTTGGGAATGGCAAATGGGGAGTGACGCTATTAGATGCGTGTAGTTTCTTTTGGGGTGATGAAAATGTTCCAGAATTAGGGTACCTGAGTGGCTCAGTCCACTAAGAGTCTGCCTTCCGCTCAGGTCATGATCCCAGGGTCCTGGGATGGAGCCCTGCGTTGGGTTCCCTGCTAAGCAGCGAGCCTGCTTCTCCCTCTCCCTCTGACGCTCTCTCTGCTTGTGTGCTCTGTCTTTCAAATTAAAAAAAAAAAAAAAAATCTTAAAGGAAAAACCCAAAACAAAACGTGATTTAAAAAATGTTCCAGGGCAGCCAGGGTGGCTCAGGGGTTTAGCGCCGCCTTCAGCCCAGGGCCTGATTCTGGAGACCTGGGATCGAGTCCCACGTCGGACTCCCTGCATGGAGCCTGCTTCTCCCTCTGCCTGTGTCTCTGCCTCTCTCCTCTCTCTCTCCCTGGGTCTCTCATGAATGAATAAATAAATAAAAATCTTAAAAAAAAATTAAAAATGTTCCAGAGTTAGGTAGTGGTGATTTTGTACAGCTTTGTGAATATATGAAATAAACACTGAACTGTATATATGAAGAGGGTGAATTCTGTGGTATTAAATTATATTTCAGCTAAAAAAAAGTAAATAAATTTTTAAAAAAGAAAAAATGTGGAAGGCCCAGAAACACTATCAACAAATTTTACCTAGTTAATATTTATAAAGCATTTCACACAATAGCAGAATAGTCTTTCTTGTCAAGTATACATGGAATATTCACTAATATAGACAATATTCTGGGCCATAAAACAAACCTTAACAAATTGATACTGAAATCATGTAAGGTATGCTCTCTGCCCATAACTGAATTAAACACAAAGATATCCTGAAAATCCCCAAGTATTTAGAAATTAAATGTCATAGAGCAAATAACCACCAGTCAAAGAGGAAATCACAAGGTAAGTTACAAAAGGGAAGGGAAAGTCCTCCACTTGACAAAAGGTATCTTTGCCCTTTAGGGGCACCTGGGTGGCTCAGTCAGTTGAACATCTAACTCTTGGTTTTGGCTCAGGCCAGGATCTCAGGGTCCTGGGATCGAGCCCCGAGTCGTTCTCCACACTCAACACAGAGTCTGCTTGTCCCTCTCTCTCCTCCTCTGCTTCTCCTATTGTTCATGTGTGTGCTTTCTCTCTCTCAAATAAATAAATATCTCTTTTTTAAAAAAAGGTATCTTTGCCTTTTGCTCAAATCAACATGTCTAGAACATTCCACCTAACAGCAGAATGCATATTCTTGTCAAGTGGACATGGAACATTCACTACAGCTACTACATATCTATAGCTACCATCATACTCAATGGTGAAAGACTGAATGCTTTCCCCCTAACATCAGAAACAAGGCAAGGAAGTCCAATCTCATGATTTCTATTCAATGCTGTGCTAGAGGTCCTAGCTAGCATAGTAAGGCAAGAAAAAGAAAAAACGTGCATATAGATTGGGAAAAAAAACAAAACTGTATTCATAGGTATCAAGATGGTCTACATAAAAAATAGCAAAGAATCTGTAAAAAAAAATCTACTTGAACTGAAAAGCAATTTAGCAACTTTGCAAGATACAATGTCAACATGAAAAAATTTCAATTTCCGTATGCTATAAATAATTAGAAATGGAAATAAAACCAATATTTGTGTTAGCATCAGAAATCATGAAACACTTAGGTATAAATCTATCAAAATATGGGAAAATCTGTATAAAGGAATGAACAATTGATACACCCAACAGTATGGATGCAGATTGAAAGCATTATGCTAAGCAAAAAAAGCTGTACACAAAAGACTATATACAATATGATTCCATTTATATGAAATTATAGAAAAGGCAGAGCTGTAGGAACAGAAAGTGGATTGGTGGTTGCCAGGGTCCATGTATCAAAGGAGGAGATAAATTGAGAAGAAGTATGAGGGAGATATTTTGGAGTCATGGAATGTTTTATCTTGATTGCAGTGGTGTTTATATAACTGTATACATTTATCAGAACACATAGAACAGAGACACTTGGGTGGCTCAGTTGGCTAAGCATCAGCCTTCAGATCAGGTCATGATCTTAGGGTCCTGGGATCGAGCCCTGAATGGGGCTCCCCGAATCGGGCTCCCCGCTCAGCAAGGAGTCTGCTTCTCTCTCCGTCCCTCTCCCTTGCTCATGCTCCTTCTGTCTCAAATAAATAAAATCTTTTTTAAAAAACCCACATAGAACTGTACACATTCAATAGGTAAGGTATATTATATGTAAAATAGACCTCAATAAAGTTGATTTTAAAATAAAAGAGAGAGCTGTCAGATTGCCACAAAGAAGATTGGATTGATCAGGGTAATCAAGGTTAGAGACCTCGATGTTAATTATTCAGAGACAAAAGCTAGGATTTTTGAAAAAGAAAGCTGATTGAGAAATAAGGGAAAGACACAAGACCAAAAAAGGAAAATACAAAAGTACAGAAACAGATGAGCTTCTCGAACACAGATTTGGTGTGCTAAGATAATTTAAAGACAAGACACAGATTGACATGACACACATGGCAACCTGGGAACACTGGCTCTTGTTCCTTTCTCTGGTCCCACTTTGATCTCCATTGGATGCTGTGTGGAAGCTGCTCAGGCTGATTGCAAGGCAGGTTCACATGAGCACGTTACACTTCTAAGGCCCTCAGAGGGGGGATTTTGTTCCGAGCTACTTTTTGTAGCTAGAAGGGCCAGGGGTCAAGTGGTCCTTGTGGACCCTTCCTTCCTCTTTTGGTTGGTGAGCTCTTGTTTCCACTGAGCACTCATCCAGTGGCCACTTCCTGTCTTTACATGATTCCACCTCGGTCAGGTTGTCCCATGCAATACTTGGAATTTATTTACACTATTTTTTTTGAAATTTAAATTTAACTAAACATCCTGTAATTTTACTTCTAAATTTGGGAAACCTTACCTGGGACCACATCCCCCAGGATTCCATCTATTGTCCCTTCTTTCCAGGTAATTCCTGAGACTATGTTTTCCCTGAATCCTATCATTTAGTGTTTCCAGCGACAGTATGTTTACACACCCAGGCACAAAAACAGGCTTATGTACAACAACCAGGAAGAGGAATATTGTCCTTTCAAGGCTCAGTCAGAAAATTGGGAGTATATCTTCTCTAAATAGCTGTCCTCTTCACACAGGTAATCAAAAACTGCCACATTGAATCTTCATCTATCGGAGAAGTATTTCTCTTTGCATGTTTAGGGGGAAATAAAAATTAAATTCTTGCCTCAGACTGGTAGCAGGAAGTTAAAGATGTGATCAATCCAATCAAAGACCGATTTGCCTCTTTTTCAACCCCTTTTACATACAGTTTGTATAGAAAGATCTTATGTGATCTGACTTTTTTTCTAAGTGTGTCCGCGTCTAGCTTAAAGGCAATTTCATATCAAGAAAAACATACTGAATCACAGCATCTGGGATAAGGACTAGTGATTCTTTATTCTCTGATCGGTGCTCTAAAATGTCTTCGTGAATAAGACAATATTTTAAACCTCGAGCACAATCAACTTCATTATTTGAAATCTGTGATCTTATATTTGCCATGTATTTGAGCACTTTTTAAACTCTTATTAATGATGAAAATGAGACTGTCAATTAAGCTAAATGACATGGCTGGGGTTACAGTAAGTCAACTGTTACAGAGTGAGTCAGGAATTCTTGCTTCTGTAGTCGGTAATGAGAAATCTATCACCTATCTCATCTACCTATTTATCATCTATCTATCTATCATCTATCATCTCTCTATCTCTCTATCTCTCTACCTCTTTACCTATCCTTTTCTGGTTCTTCATTTTTCTCAACATGCTACAAATCCTAAATTAGAAATACAAATTGCAAATATTTATGACTTAAATATTTAAGATTGGATATAACTATTCATAGATTAATTTTTCATGAAAACTATAAACTATGGACCAAAATCATATGGGTGAGTCTTACCTGTATGTGTAAATACAATTGTCGTGTATTACATACATATATGTATATATCATGTTGATACAGATAGTAGGCATATATTACTCCTTATTTTTTAGAAAGATTTATTCATTTATTTTTAGAGAAAGAGAGAGAGAGCATGTACAAGGAGGGGAAGGGGCAAAAGGAGAGACTCTTTCAAGCAGATTCTCCACCCAGTACAGAGCCCTGACTTGAGACTCGATCCCATGACCCATGAGATCATGACCTGGGCTGAAACCAAGAGTTGGATGCTCAAGTGACTGAGCCACCCAGATGCCTCTATGTACTCCTAAATGAGTTCATGTGACTCATGAAGAGACCAATGTCTCTTACATTGTTTCCCTTGGCCCCATTGCATTAGCAAGGTTTAGAACCTCTTTGTGTTAAGTAATTATAGCAGAGAAAAGGTTTTTTGGTTTTCAAAAGTAAGGGCTCAGGGTATAGAAAAAACCTAGTGAAAAAGAACTAATCTTCCCATCAACTCATCCCTCGCCTCCCCCCCCCGCCCGCCCCGCCCCAGATGACAGATGAGAGGAGAGGGAAGAGAATTGGAGGGAAGATGAAGAGAGGTTAGCTGAGCTCTGGTATAGCCGGATAGAGGCTTTCCATGTGCTGTTCCTCTTCTAGGCTGAAGCCTTGGGCAGAAGGCAAGGAGAAAGGCTAAAAAAAAAAATAACCAAATGAGGTCATAGGAACTGAGAGTGGTGGGTATGTAGACTCTGAGCCTCTCCAACCCATTCAAAGGCTGGGGAGGCAGCCAGAGCCAGGGTCCCTTAGAAAACCTGCCTATGTGCCATAGTTCTGGGTTCACGGCCCCAGGCAGCCTCATAGGGCTACCTATGCCCTGGGTAGGATGGGGGCCCTGAAACGACCCCTGAGAGAGTTGAATCCGGGAAGCCTTGAAGCCTCCCTGGCATAGACAGTGGAAGACCAGACAGGAATGAAGTTGGATGAATGGATGGATGGATGGAAGGAAGGATGGATATCCATCATCGGTTGGATAAGATGCCCACTCTCACCCAGGCAGGTGCTCTGTTCTCCCCAGCAACTTAGGTAGAAGGACAGGAGAAACCCTCCTTGATTGAGATTATTTCCATGTAAGACATATGAGGCATACTGAGTTTGGTTATTAAGAGACTAAATAAGCTATATATTTTATACTGCTAAATTCATGATCTGAAATACATATCCATCATAGGTAGATAGATAATAGATAGAGGATAGGTAAATAAAGGGTATAATATTTGATACATTTAAATTACATGCATTCTCTATCTTATGTTTATGGTTTGGAAATTTGCTGGGAAGTAGACAATTAGCATAGTGGGCTTTTCTTTTCCATCTATGATAAAGGCTCGAGAGGATAAGCAGAAAATTATCGTATTGGTTCCAAAAAGGAAAATAAAAAGGAAGTGTGTGCATTTGTCTGTGTGTCGTGTAGATAGATTGATAGACACGCAGATGGACAGATATCTCGAGCTACCACCTGTCGGTCTAGAGCAGTTCTTGTAATGATGGGGGAAAAGCCAGAGTGCCCCTAAAGCTTCCATATGAGCCTGAACAGTGCATCGCTTGGGGCCTCCAATCTACTTCACCAGCCTTAACTATGTGGTTGATCTTGTGCGGTCCTAGGGGGTGAGTGGAATTCCTGCTCCAGCTTAGGGCTGGAGCACATTTTCTGAAATGATTAGATGGTGAGTGGGAAACTCGGGCAGAGTTTGGACCAGCGAGCATTTTTCTCCACTAATGACAAAGCAGGAATAAATCAAAGACCATTTCTGCAAGTTTTGAGACAAAGCACAGATCTTGGGTTTCCGTTTCTAGGAAACTATTTATTTATTAAATAGTGAGAGAAAAAAGGAAAATGTTTCTGGTTTCTCTGAGAAATCACTTAAACAAAGAAAGAGGCAGATTTTTGCACAGGAAACCCAGCTGGAAATTTTAATTCTGAGAGGCAAAAGGGTGACGTGGCTGAAAGCATGAACCCTGGAGTCAGGTGGCATGAGTTCAAATCCTAGCTCTGCCTCGGGTGGCTTCTATATCTCAGTTTTCCTCTTTGTAGGGTAGGGTTTATCACAGTCGCTCCCTCATGGGATTCCCGTGAGGACTGAATGAGTAATCTCTAAAGAACCTAGGTGAGCAAGCACCAGGGTATTGTTATTTGTTTAAAAGGTTGATGTGCAAAAAACAAAAAACAAAAAACAAAAAACAAAAAACAAAAAAAAAGTTGATGTGCTGAGTGAGACCATGAGCTGACTCCTCACCACTGAGGCGGAATTGAGACTAGCCCGGAGAGCAATGTGAGAGACACAGATGAGGACTGAGGAAGAATTTGGGAAGTTTTTGTCGTTTTCTAAGTTCTGGAATAATTCACCAAAGAAGTTACAAGAGCTTGAAAAACAGATGCTTTTTTAAAAGCAGGAGAGTCCCTAATTTGACTGGGATAGTTTTCGTGTAAATTTGTTGTACTAGGGCCGTCTCATGATGAACACCAACTCTCTTGGTCTGGATGCTTGGGATTTCACTTAGTTGTCAGTTTCTTCTTTTTTATTTTTAAAAGAGTATTTGAGAGAGAGAGAGAGAGAGAGAGAGCATGAGCAGGGGGAGGAGGAGAGGGAGTGAGGGAGGAAGAGGGACAAGCACACTCCCCGCTGAGCAGGGAGCCCGATGCAGGGCTCAGGGCTCCATCCCAGGACTCCAGGACCATGACCTGAGCGGAAGGCAGGTGCTTAATTGGCTGAGCCACCCAGGCACCCCTAGCTGTCCTGTTCTTCTGACCCTAAATTAGCTATGTCACTGGGGAGGATGGTGGATGGTTCGTCATTTCCTAAGTGTCCTTCTGCCCAGGTGGAGGACCAGCTGGATGTTAAATACCCAGAGAAGAGCCTGGTGCCAGGATGCAGTCGGAGTTGTTTTAGTGTTCCAGATGACAAAGATGGACAAAGAGCATTTTTTTTGTTTTTTTTTTTTATTGGAGTTCAATTTGCCAACATATAGTGTAACACCCAGTGCTCATCCCATCAAGTGCCCCCCTCAGTGCCCGTCACCCAGTCACCTCGTACCCCCACCCACCTCCCCTTCCACTACCCCTTGATCGTTTCCCAGAGTTAGGAGCATCTCATGGTTTGTCTCCCTCACTGATATTTCCCACTCATTTTCTCTCCTTTCCCCTTTATTCCCTTTCAGTATTTTTTATATTCCTTGTATGAATTAAACATATAATGTTTGTCCTTCTCCGATGGACTTACTTCACTCAGCATAATCCCCTCCAGTTCCATCCATGTCAAAGCAAATGGTGGGTATTTGTCATTTCTAATGGCTGAGGAATATTCCATTGTATACATAGACCACATCTTCTTTATCCATTCATCTTTCGATGGACACTGAGGCTCCTTCCACAGTTTGGCTATTGTGGCCATTGCTGCTAGAAACATCGGGGTGCAGGTGTCCCGGCGTTTCATTGCATCTGTATCTTTGGGGTAAATCCCCAGCAGTGCAATTGCTGGGTCGTAGGGCAGGTCTATTTTTAACTCTTTGAGGAACCTCCACACAGTTTTCCAGAGTGGCTGCACCAGTTCACATTCCCACCAACAGTGTATGAGGGTTCCCTTTTCTCCACATCCTCTCCAACATTTGTGGTTTCCTGCCTTGTTAATTTTCCCCCTTCTCACTGGCGTGAGGTGGGATCTCATTGTGGTTTTGATTTGTATTTCCCTGTTGGCCAGTGACACGGAGCATCTTCTCATGTGCGTGTTGGCCATGTCTGTGTCTTCCTCTGTGAGATTTCTCTTCATGTCTTTCACCCATGATTGGATTGTTTGTTTCTTTGCTGTTGAGTTTAATAAGCTCTTTATAGATCTTGGAAACTAGCCCTTTATCTGATACGTCATTTGCAAATATCTTCTCCCATTCTGTAGGTTGTCTTTGAGTTTTGTTGACTGTTTTTTTTTTTTTTGCTGTGCAAAAGCTTTTTATCCTGATTAAGTCCCAATAATTCATTTTTGCTTTCGGACAAAGAACATTTTGATTCTTATTCTGACGATTCAGGATGATTTTCCATGTGAGTTAATGCTATTGAACAGAGTAGAAAGTTTTCCTAAACCCAGTCGTGTGACTGGATTCATGCTCTTCAGGGGTTTGAAAAAAAATGTCCAGAAGATACAGGACAGAAAAATTAAAATAAAAATTTTAAACTGGCTTCCCAGGACATTTGTGAGCTGCTAGTGGTTAGCCTCCAGGAACCAAAAACAGTCTGTGGTCAACAGATCTTTTGGGCACTAATTCGAAGGATGCTTTGATATATGGGTTCCACATCACAGGGCCTGGTAAGTTCTATAGGTAACTCTTTACCAAAGATCAATATATTTACAGCCAAACAAAACCAGGCAATCTGTGAGAGTTATATTTGACTCCAATGTTGTCACCTTAGGAAGAGTACTATGGTATTTGATCTATATTCTATTCAAATTAGAGCTGGGGACGCCTGGGTGGCTCAGCAGTTGAGCATCTGCCTTCAGCCCAGGGTATGATCCTGGGGTACAGGGATCAAGTCCCACATTGGACTCCCTACGGGGAGCCTGCTTCTCCCTCTGCCTGTGTCTCTGCTTCTCTCTGTGTGTCTCTTAGGAATATAAATAAAATAAAATCTTAAAAAAAAAATCCCAAAGTTGACAGGACCTTACCAATATCAAGGTCAGTCCTCTTCCCCATTTTCCAGACAGCAAAACTGAGGTTCCTAAGAGCTGAAGAGCTTTATCCAACATGAAACCGGTGGCATAGCTGAGGTGGGCACCCAGGACCCCTGCCTAGCCCTCCCACCTCATCTCATGCTGCTCTCCTTCTTCCTCATGACGCTCCAGGTACAGTTGTCTGCATTCTGTTTTCCTAACGGGGCAGACTTGACCCCGCAATGGGCCTCAGTATACTTGCCATTTCCTCTACTTTTCTCCCCATAAAGTCTCGTGGCTTCTCCTGTCAGGTGTCACTTTGTTAGGATCTTTTTAGAGAGGCCTTCCCTAAAAACCCACCAGGCACTCTCTATCCTATCACCTTGCTTAATTTCCTTCCCAGCGCTTGAGTATCTGAAATTATCTTCTTTATTATTTCTTTTTCTGTTGTTGTCTCCCTGCCATTCACAGGTAACCTCTAGGAGAGCTGGGGCCTTACCTGTCTCGTTCCTTGATGTATTTCCTGCTTCTAGAATGGTGTCTGGGACAGCAGAGGGGCTCAATCAACACCGCTGCCTGCAAAAAGGAAGAAAACCCTTTTTAAGAGCCATTATGTTTGCCTGGATCTTTTGATTACACTCTACTGCCACTTTTCATTAATGTAGCATAATAATATTACCTACTACTTTTTGAGGACGTGCTAGATTTTCAAAAGTCACGTTAGGCCTTTTTCAAATCTTATTTGATCTTCACAACAGCCCTACGTGGTAGGTATAATTGTCCTTGTTTTATTGATGCAAAAGCGGACGCTCAGAGAATTTAAGTGGCTCAAACAAGATGCAAAGCCCCATTCCCACCCCTGATTTGAGAGTGATCGTACCCAAGACTTGCTATTATATCTGTTCCGAGTGTCCAATCAGGGCCATATGGGTAAATATGTTGATAGAACACTTACCAGACTGTGGGAGCCCAGAACAGGTTTTAATTTCCCATGAATCATGAAGTAGTCAGTCGAAAGTACAGAGATGCTTCTCATTACATTGATCTTGGAGTTCAAGTGAGCTTTGGCTTCCTCATTTGGGGAGGTTTTGATTTGTTTGTTGTGTCGGGCTCAGGAGAGGAAAGGAGATATACAGGCTCTGCAAGGACAGGGCTCTTGCCTGGGGCCTCACAGGTCAGGAGATGCTGAAGCAAAGTTTTGGGTTCAGCCTCGCAATCGCACAGGAGGCCTCCACCTGTAGGAAACGGGGTCGGGGCTTGTTCCTTTAGGCCATGAGTCAGGATCTTAAGAGGAATTGAGCCCAGGGCCTCCTGCCCCAGCCCTGTTCTCTGTTCTAATGCTCATTACTGGGTGCTCACCTCCCCACCTGTGATGGGGAGAGTCGTGTAAATGGTGGCAAACAGGTTGGGAGATAATTGAACATTACTTTGGGCTAGTTGAACTTTTTTTGACTCCCCTCAAGGCCAGGGTAACTTTCTGCTTGGATTCTTAAATCCTGGCCATGACTGGAGAAGAGAGGTGTGCAGGAGATGGTCAAACAGTTGTTCACTTTAAGGGCGTTTCCAGTCCACCCAGACAGCAGGCACCAGGTGGAGAAGCTTCAGGAATGACATCCCTGGTCAGGTCTGCTGCCTCTGATTCTGGCCATGGGCATGGGCATCAGGTGCAGACTGTTGGGCCCACGTGGGACCCCAGGTGGGCAAGCAATATCCTCCACAGTCCCTCCCACCCCAACTCTTCAGTCCTCTCCATCACGTTACCACCACTTCCTTCCTGCTCACCTGCCTCCTGGAAGGCATAGGCCCAGAGCCTCCTTCCCAGCCTAGAGTTTTGTTGCTAGAGCCTGCTTGCATGAATGGAGTTTCAGAAAGTGTAGTGTCCTCTACCCTTGTTTTTAATCCAAATATCCCCTTTGGAAAAACCCAGAATTGATGTTACCCTATAGTAACACAGGGTGTGTAAAAAGGATAGCCAAGGACTCAATGCAAAGGAAGGAATATTACATTTTAGGCCCCTCTAAAGTCTAGAACATCTCTTGTGCTAAGTAGAAGGACTGAGGGGGGCCATTGGGAGCTGGCCTTCTGCTCTGTGAACTGCTGGGCATGGCCAGAGTGATGAGTAGCAGTGAAAAAAGTTAATGTGCTGCTGATAAGAGGAAAGAACACAACCTGTGCATCCAGTGGTAAACGAGAGGGGCCAGTTTTCCTTTAGCTGGTCCCCTAGCAAGTTGAGGATGGGAATAAGGGAGAAAAAGGAGTGTGAAGTTATAATGAAACACGTGGCTTTCAGGAGGAAAGGAAGAGGCTAGGAAGGAAGACAGCAGGGCTGGAGTTCATCTGAGTGGAGCTGTGTAGGATTGGAGCCTGGCTTAGGGACCTGGGGTGTCCCTGTGCCTGGGGATGCTGAGCGTGTCTCCAAAGTCAAGGGATGGACACAGGGCTCAGCTAGGAAAAGACTCCTATCTGTTAACTGAGGTTTTCCAGAGCCCAGGGCTGGAGGGGGGGCGGGGGACAGTGAGATTTCCAGGCAGGAAGAGGGATGACAGGTCAGTTGTGCGGCTCACAGAAGCAACATAAGTGCAGTGAGCTGTTCCTGGGATTGGCTGGGTCCTTCCCATGGTTGGAGGGAGACTTAGCTGTGGACATGTCGGGGCCGAGCTCTGAT
The DNA here is from genome assembly GCF_053574225.1 of Canis aureus. NCBI lineage: Eukaryota > Metazoa > Chordata > Mammalia > Carnivora > Canidae > Canis > Canis aureus. Next base: position 7,838,271 of record NC_135632.1, on the reverse strand, counting down.
GTGGCTGAGGAGTGAAGCCCAGTGGGGTCCTGGCTGGGACGCATCACACAGGGATGGGCAGTGGGCCCCGGGGAGGGGCGTGGGTGGGGCAGCAGGGGTTCATGAGTGCGGATCCCTGAAAGGAAATCAGGAAAGCAGATCTTTGTCACACTTCAGGGGCCAATGTCCGTCCTACTTGGTTGTAGCTAACCTCTGAACGGGCTGCCCAGGGAGAAATGCAAACAGCTGACCTGATGGAGAAGCCCTTGGTGGAAACGCAGAGATCATGTTTACCTTAGCATTTCCCTTGGTCAAGGGCTTAGAGCTACAAGGAAAGGACAGTTAACTGGAAGGGACCAAAGGAAGGATGGTCTGGAACAGACCGGGATGGTTTCTGGTTATGCTAACTTAGTAAAGTAACCGAGGCTGGGGACCCATCACCCAGCTGACCGCTCCCTCTCACTGTACTAAACAAGGCGGGCTCGGACACTGTGTCACAAGGGAGAAGCTCTTTCGGAGAAGAGGAGAGAACGAGACAGATGTTCACATCAAAACTAAGTTCTAGTCCGATGGGGCAGGTAACTGAGGCACTAGTCTGGCATCAGTGACCCACACAGCATCCAGAAGAGACAGAAATGCAGAAGCCAGGGAATCTGTCAGAAGGGTCAAGGGAGGGCCAAGGGAAGGTCATGGCAATACAAAGGTCAAGGGTGCAGAAGTTTAGTCAGAATAGCACTCATGACCAGCCTGGTTGTATTCTAGAAGGAGGTGGTCTCAAGGTGGGCAAGGAACTGGGTCTACCTATGGTTTGGATGAGGTTTATTCTATCCCCACACAGGGGTTGGTCCTGGTTGACTAAATCCGGTGATTGGTTCCTGGGCACATAACCTACTCTGAGACAACAAGAAATAAGATGCTTGCTAAGGCTTCTATGAAAAAAAAAAAACTTGTTTCCTTTCCTATTGAATAAGACTTTTTGTTCCTAGGCAAGAGAGTGTGAGTATGTGAGGCCTACAGCTGCCGTAGCCATTGAGTAGAGGGTGTGGAGTCCAGTGGGCTGTAGGCACGTCATGTAGAGCCTGAGGATGGCCCCTCTGTTGTGGCGAAACAGAGGTGAGGACTTTAGTGGCATTGTCTGAACTGCTGGATCAAACCTGACCTGAAACATCAATTCTCACTGGATATCAGATACATCAATGAATACATTTATTATTATTTGAGCCGATTTGAATGGGATTTTCTGATTTCGTTTTTCTTTCCTTTTTTTTTTTTTAAGATTTTATTTATTCATGAGAGACACAGAAGGAGGCAGAGACATAGGCAGAGAGAGAAGCAGAGACTCAATCTTAGGATCCCAGGGACCTGAGCCAAAGGCAGATGCTCAACCACTGAGCCACCCAAGTGTCCCTGATTTCATTTTTCAACATAATCTTAATTGACGCATTAAGGAAGGGCGAAGGAAGCAAAGCCAATTGGAGGAGTTATGATGGGCTCCAAAGTCCTCTCACTTCAGGAATCAAGTCTTTTAGAAAATAAACCCCCCTGGTTTCTCTTGGGATGGTGATTTGGAATATGAGAGCCGTCCCCCTGGGTGGGGGCTCCCCTTTGGACGCAGCAGCCCCCTACCAAAAACTGAACACGGGCCGTGGGAAGCCAGCAATGATGTTCAGAAGGTGAATAGTGAGAATGGCATCACTTGGTGCTTGATTTGCTTCTGGGGCTTTCCTAAAATGGTGGGAGGCAGGTCAGCATTCCTCACGCTCTGCTAAACGTTTTTGCTGAATTCATCCGTGAGGTTGGAGAAAACAAAATTGGCCCTTTCAGATTGTCTCTAACTTCCCAGAAAGTAAGACAGCCCCAAATACCACAAGCTGGCTGAGAGTGGGTGGTGCTGGGAGAAGGCGCAGAAGTGTTCCTGGTGGAAGCCCTCCCCGCCACCCCATGCGATCTTTCCAGAAGGAACGTGTTCCCGAGACCAGATTCCACCCTGCAGCCTCAGGCTCCCAGGGGCCCCAGGGACCAGATCTACATCCCGAAGCTCTGTTTCCATCCAACAGGCTGCAAAGAGTCCAGGAGGAGAGAACTGGCAATTCTTGAGTAGCTGCCACACGCTGAGCCTCTGGATGGCTCTTCATAATGTTGCCCTAATTTAGTGTTTTTCGGAGAGTGCGGTGGGGGAAACCTGTCCTCCAAGAGACAGGTCTCTAAACTTCATTGCTCTCCTACTTCCTGAGAGAATTCCGAAAAACCATGTATCCTTGTACACATTTTTAAGTTAACATCTAAGATTTCATCCTCAGTTTACTTATTTTTTAAAGTCATTTATTCATGAGAGATGCATAGAGAGAGAGAGAGAGACGCAGAGGGAGAGGCAGGCTCCCTGTGGGGAGCCCCATGTGGGACTCGATCCCAGGACCTCAGGATCATGCCCTGAGCCTAAGGTAGACGTTCGACCACTGAGCCTCCCAGGCGTCCTTCATCCTCACTTTAAAGGCTTTTTAAATGAGTAGCAGAAAATATAAATATAAAATATAAAACATACGGCCACCTGAATTCAGGTGAGGCTCAATCCCAACTGGCATAAATAGCTTATAATACTGATGAGGGAGCAGGAGGCAAGCTGAGGGCAAAGCACAAGCGGACACCCCGAAACAGCCCCCTCCACCCCCAGCTCCTGGGTGGGAACTGTGTGACATTCCTCAGGCACTCCCTGGCGGCCCTAAAACTACGGGAAGGAAAAACAAATGGTTAACTAATGGAGATCCCAGTCCTCCAAGACACGACTCTCCATCAGTTTGCCAGGCTCTTAGTGATTTACAAGGAAAAAGCCTTATCAATAGCCGAACTTTTGGAGACCCATAATTCAATTTTTCGGAGCTCTAACATCACCCTCCCTCCCGTGAGTGGTGTGTGGGACAGAAGCATAGGGAAATGGAGCAAAGTTAACTTTCTTTATGACCCGCGGCCTATTGACAAGGACCTCTAATAGACAGAGTGTGACATCCCTCCAGAAAGCTCCCAACTGTCTTGATGTTAATGCCTTAGCAGACGAAAAACAACCTTAGCTTGGCAATAGCCAGGCCTCCAGTATCCTGTAAATCTTCTTTTTATCCTGTGTCCCGTAAATCTTCTTCAATCTCAAAGTCCTTTTGGACACCTCCCTTTCTCCTTACCTCCCCAAACTCCCAAGTATTATAATCAGCCACCCCTCACAACCCCGGGGCAGCAGCTCTTTCTGCCCCCGCCAGGTCCTGTCCTGTCCCCGCAGCTTTAATAAAATCCCCTTTTTTGT